>NC_084735.1:9558413-9583413 GCF_033978785.1 Entelurus aequoreus
ATCTGGGCTAAACGGTTGCAAAACTAGCTAAAAAAGTCAGCGCGCTAATGTTAGCATGCAAGCGAGCTAACGTGAGCATGGTAATAGTTAGCTTGTGTCACATACCAAGTTATGTCTCTAAGGTGTATGGCTGGGGAATTAGAGGGGGAAAAAAAGTACAATTAGCTAAAAAAGTTTGCACTTTAATGTTAGCATGCTAGCAGTTAACAAGTGTCACATACCAAGTTATATGACCCAAAGGTGTATGGCTGCGGAAATAGAAAAAAAAAAGTTAAAAATTAGATGAAAAAGTTAGCAAGCTTAAGTTAGCATCGTTTGCATACTAACAGTTAACAAGTGTCACATACAAAGTTATGCATCTGGGCTAAACGGTTGCGAAACTAGCTCAAAAAGTTAGCGCGCTAATGTTAGCATGCAAGCGAGCTAACGTGAGCATGGTAATAGTTAGCTTGTGTCACATACCAAGTTATGTCTCTAAGGTGTATGGCTGGGGAATTAGAGGGGAAAAAAAGTACAATTAGCTAAAAAAGTTTGCACTTTAATGTTAGCATGCTAGCAGTTAACAAGTGTCACATACCAAGTTATATGACTAAGGTAAACGGTTGCAAAATTAGCCCAAAAAGCTAGCATTTTAATGGTTGCATGCTAACGTAAACATGCATACAGTTGGCAAACTATAGATACGGATTGTTTTGATTAGGGCGAGCAGATTCAATAGATCGTCCACCCAATTGTCTGTTCTGGTTCTAAAATTATTTTCGCCTCGCACAGTGGAAAGCTTCTCCGAGATGTTGTCAGTTTCATGGTTTAAATTCCGCAGACGTGAAATTAGTTAAAGTTAAAAGTAGCAATGATGGTCACACACACACTAGGTGTGGTGAAATTAACCTCTGCATTTGACCCATCACCCTTGTTCACCCCCCCTGGGAGATGAGGGGAGCAGTGAGGGACAAGGTGCTTCTCAAAGTGGCTCTTTAGAGTTGTCCTTGTGTCTTCAGATCCTGCAGATGTTTGAGGACAACTACCCAGAAGGCCTCAAGAGGTTGTTTGTCATCAAAGGTAAATCTTGTTGGTTTTTTTAAGCATATTCTACATATTTCTTCACCTAAATTGAGCATTTTGAAGCATACAAGTGGCAAAATGAAGTACAAAACCCCAAAAGCGGTGAAGTTGTCACGTTGTGTAAATGGTAAATAAAAAGAGAATACAATGATTTGCTAATCCTTTTCAACTTATATTCAATTGAATAGACCGCAAAGACAAGATATTTCATGTTTGAACTGGAAAACGTTGTTATTTTGTGCAAATATTAGCTCATTTGGAATTTGATGCCTGCAACATGTTTCAAAAAAGCTGGCACAAGTGGCAAAAAAGACTGAGTAAGTTGAGGAATGCTCATCAAAGACTTATTTGGAACATCCCACAGGTGAACAGGCTAATTGGGAACAGGTGGGCGCCATGATTGGGTATAAAAGCGGCTTCCGCGAAATGCTCAGTGGTTCACAAACAAGGACGGGGTCGAGGGTCACCACTTTGTCAACAAATGCCTAAGCAAATTGTTGAAGGACAACATTTCTCAACCAGCTATTTAGGGATTTCAGAGTCCAGAGAATCTGGAGAAATAACTGCACGTAAGCCATGATATTACGGACCTTCCATCCCTCGGGCGGTACTGCATCAAAAAGCCACATCAGTGTGTAAAGGATATCACCACATGGGTCCAGGAACACTTCAGAAAACCACTGTCAGTAACTACAGTCGGTCGCTACATCTGTAAGTGCAAGTTAAAACTCTACTATGCCAAGCCAAAGCCATTTATCAACAACACCCAGAAGACGACGTCCACAGTTTCGAAAAACAATATGAAATGTGGACTCGTCAGACCACAGAAGACTTTTCCACTTTACATCAGTCCATCTTAGATGAGCTCGGGGCCCAGCGAAGCCAGCGGCGTTTCTGGGTGTTGTTGATAAATGGCTCTGCATAGTAGAGTTTTACCAACTATAATGCCATGCTTTTGTAACACATGGCTTGGCATTGTCTTGCTGAAATAAGCAGGGGCGTCCATGATAACATTGCTTGGATGGCAACATATATTGCTCCAAAACCTGTATGTACCTTTCAGCATTAATGGTGCCTTCACAGATGTGTAAGTTACCCATGTCTTGGGCACTAACACACCCCCATACCATCACACATGCTGCCTTTTACACTTTGCGCCTAGAACGGGGGTCGGCAACCCGCGGCTTTAGCGCCGCCCTAGTGGCTCTCTGGAGATTTTTCAAAAATGTATGAAGAATGGAAAAAGATGAGGGGAAAAAAAATCTATTTTTTTGTTTTAGTATGGTTTCTGTAGGAGGACAAACATGACACAAACCTCCCTAATTGTTATAAATCACACTGTTTATATTAAACATCCTTCACTGATTCGAGTATTTGGCGAGTGCCGTTTTGTCCTACTAATTTTGGTGGTCCTTGAACTCACCGTATAGTTTGTTTACATAACTTTCTCCGACTTTCTAGGACGTGTTTTATGCCACTTCTTTTTCTGTCTCATTTTGTCCACCACACTTTTAGCGTTGAGCATGAGTGCACGAAGGTGAGTTTTGTTGATGTTATTGACTTGTGTGGAGTGCTAATCAGACATATTTGGTCACTGCATGACTGCAAGCTAATCGGTGCTAACATGCTAGTTAGGCTAGCTATATGTACATATTGCATCATTATGCCTCATTTGTAGCTATATTTGAGCTCATTTAATTTCCCTTAAGTCCTCTTAATTCAATGTATATCTCATGACACACTATCTGTATGTAATATGGCTTTTAATTTTTTGCGGCTCCAGACAGATTTGTTTTTGTATTTTTGGTCCAATATGGCTCTTTCAACATTTTGGGTTGCCGACCCCTGGCCTAGAACAATCCGGATGGTTATTTTCCTCTTTGGTCCGGAGGACACGACGTCCACAGTTTCCAAAAACAATTTAAAACGTGGACTCGTCAGACCACAGAACACTTTTCCACTTTACTTCAGTCCATCTTAGATGAGCTCGGGGCCCAGCGAAGCCGGCAGCGTTTCTGGGTGTTGTTGATAAAATGGCTTTGGCTTTTCATAGTAGTGTTTTAACTTGCACTTACAGATGTAGCAACCAACTATAGTTACTGACAGTGGTTTTCTGAAGTGTTTGAGCCCGTGTGGTGATATCCTTTACACACTGATGTGGCTTTTCGATGCAGTACCGCCTGAGGGATCCAAGGTGCGTAATATCATGGCTTACGTGCAGTGATTTCTCCAGATTCTCTAAACCCTTTGATGATATCACGGAGCGTAGATGGTGAAATCCCTAAATTCCTTGCAATAGCTGGTTGAGAAATGTTGTTCTTAAACAATTTGCTCAGGCATTTGTTGACAAAGTGGTGACCCTCGACCCCGTCCTTGTTTGTGAACGACTGAGCATTTCACGGAAGCCGCTTTTATACCCAATCATGGCACCCACCTGTTCCCAATCAGCCTGTTCACCTGTGGGATGTTCCAAATAAGTCTTTGATGAGCATTCCTCAACTCAGTCTTTTTTGCCACTAGTGCCAGCTTTTTTTAAACATGATGCAGGCATCAAATTGTGTTGGGAGTACTGTTTAAACCTTTCTGTTGGTCCTCCAGCTCCCAAACTCTTCCCAGTTGCCTTCAACCTGGTCAAACACTTCCTGAGTGAGAACACGCGACACAAGATCTGCATCCTGGGTGGTGGGTCACGTGGTTGAAATCAGTCGTGATCCAGTTCTGATGTAAACCCGGCCCTGAAGTGTTTGCTTCCACAGGTGACTGGCAGGAGGTGCTGCTGAGGCACATCCACGCCGACCAGCTGCCCGCCATTTACGGCGGCAAAATGACGGATCCCGACGGAGACCCGCGCTGTCGGACCAGGGTGAGTTGTTGGACTTGTAGGGTGGCTTTGTTTAGTTCAGGGGTGTACAAAGTGCGGACCGGGGGCCATTTGCGACGCGTGGCTAATTTTTCATATTTATTTGGCATATATTTTGGTATATACATTTTTTTTTTTTTTTTTTAGCTCATTTTGCTTATGTTTTGGTTGTTTTTTGTTTCGAAACTTTGAAAAAAATCTGTATAGAGTACTGGTTTTAAAGGTAAAAACTACAAAAATGGCCCCCGCATCCTTTGATTTGTCAGTGGAAAAAGTTTGGGCACCCCTGATTTAGCGGGTAGGTCACACGCTCGTAGTTTTTGCCTCGTAGTTCCGCTTCATCGCCTGCCTCGTACGTAAGTATTTGATCGCACTGCAAAACAGAAGTTTCCGGCGCACGAGCAGAAAAGGATCTTTGTTGGGTTTGCACACAGCTGAGGGGAAATTGCAGAAGGGTAAAAACCACAAAAGGAGAACTCTGCAGTATGGAAAAGATGTCGAGTGGACACTTTTCAGACAGTTTGGCGTATTTTGGTGAGGCAGCGGGTTCCAGCAGGTGTTCCCAGGGAATGGGAGGCCTTTCGAGGGCCCTATTTTCAGACAATTTGGCATATTTTGGTGAGGCAGAGGGTTCCAGCAGGTGTTCCCAGGGACTGGGAGGAATTTTGGGGCCCTATTTTCAGACAGTTTGGTGTATTTTGGTGGGGCAGAGGGTTCCAGGAGGTGTTCCCAGGGAATGGGAGGCCTTTCGAGGGCCCTATTTTCAGACAATTTGGCGTATTTTGGTGGGGCAGAGAGTGCCAGCAGGTGTTCCCAGGGAATGGAAGGCCTTTCGGGGGCCCTATTTTCAGACAATTTGGCGTATTTTGGTGGGGCAGAGGGTTCTAACAGGTGTTCCCAGGGAATGGGAGGCATTTTGGGGCCCTATTTTCAGACAGTTTGGTGTATTTTGGTGGGGCAGAGGGTTCCAGGAGGTGTTCCCAGGGAATGGGAGGCCTTTCGGGGGCCCTATTTTCAGACAATTTGGCGTATTTTGGTGGGGCAGAGGGTTCCAGGAGGTGTTCCCAGGGAATGGGAGGAATTTTGGGGCCCTATTTTCAGACAGTTTGCCGTATTTTGGTGAGGCAGAGGGTTCCAGCAGGTGTTCCCAGGGAATGGGAGGCCTTTGGGGGCCCTATTTTCAGACAATTTGGCGTATTTTGGTGAGGCAGAGGGTTCCAGCAGGTGTTCCCAGGGAATGGGAGGCCTTTGGGGGCCCTATTTTCAGACAATTTGGCGTATTTTGGTGAGGCAGCGGGTTCCAGCAGGTGTTCCCAGGGAATGGGAGGTCTTTCGGGGCCCTATTTTCAGACAATTTGGCATATTTTGGTGAGGCAGAGGGTTCCAGCAGGTGTTCCCAGGGACTGGGAGGAATTTTGGGGCCCTATTTTCAGACAGTTTGGTGTATTTTGGTGGGGCAGAGGGTTCCAGGAGGTGTTCCCAGGGAATGGGAGGCCTTTCGAGGGCCCTATTTTCAGACAATTTGGCGTATTTTGGTGGGGCAGAGAGTGCCAGCAGGTGTTCCCAGGGAATGGAAGGCCTTTCGGGGGCCCTATTTTCAGACAATTTGGCGTATTTTGGTGGGGCAGAGGGTTCTAACAGGTGTTCCCAGGGAATGGGAGGCATTTTGGGGCCCTATTTTCAGACAGTTTGGTGTATTTTGGTGGGGCAGAGGGTTCCAGGAGGTGTTCCCAGGGAATGGGAGGCCTTTCGGGGGCCCTATTTTCAGACAATTTGGCGTATTTTGGTGGGGCAGAGGGTTCCAGGAGGTGTTCCCAGGGAATGGGAGGAATTTTGGGGCCCTATTTTCAGACAGTTTGCCGTATTTTGGTGAGGCAGAGGGTTCCAGCAGGTGTTCCCAGGGAATGGGAGGCCTTTGGGGGCCCTATTTTCAGACAATTTGGCGTATTTTGGTGAGGCAGAGGGTTCCAGCAGGTGTTCCCAGGGAATGGGAGGCCTTTGGGGGCCCTATTTTCAGACAATTTGGCGTATTTTGGTGGGGCAGAGGGTTCCAGCAGGTGTTCCCAGGGAATGGGAGGCCTTTCGGGGCCCTATTTTCAGACAGTTTGGCGTATTTTGGTGGGGCAGCGGGTTCCAGCAGGTGTTCCCAGGGAATGGGAGGTCTTTCGGGGCCCTATTTTCAGACAATTTGGCATATTTTGGTGAGGCAGAGGGTTCCAGCAGGTGTTCCCAGGGAATGGGAGGAATTTTGGGGCCCTATTTTCAGACAGTTTGGTGTATTTTGGTGGGGCAGAGGGTTCCAGGAGGTGTTCCCAGGGAATGGGAGGCCTTTCGAGGGCCCTATTTTCAGACAATTTGGCGTATTTTGGTGGGGCAGAGAGTGCCAGCAGGTGTTCCCAGGGAATGGAAGGCCTTTCGGGGGCCCTATTTTCAGACAATTTGGCGTATTTTGGTGGGGCAGAGGGTTCTAACAGGTGTTCCCAGGGAATGGGAGGCATTTTGGGGCCCTATTTTCAGACAGTTTGGTGTATTTTGGTGGGGCAGAGGGTTCCAGGAGGTGTTCCCAGGGAATGGGAGGCCTTTCGGGGGCCCTATTTTCAGACAATTTGGCGTATTTTGGTGGGGCAGAGGGTTCCAGCAGGTGTTCCCAGGGAATGGGAGGCCTTTCGGGGGCCCTATTTTCAAACAGTTTGGCGTATTATGGTGAGGCAGAGGTTTCCAGCAGGTGTACCCAGGGAATGGGAGGCCTTTCGGGGGCCCTATTTTCAAACAGTTTGGCGTATTATGGTGAGGCAGAGGGTTCCAGCAGGTGTTCCCAGGGAATGGGAGGCCTTTCTGGGGCCCTATTTTCAGACAGTTTGGCGTATTTTGGTGAGGCAGAGGGTTCCAGCAGGTGTTCCCAGGGAATGGGAGGCCTTTTGGGGCCTTATTTTCAGAACGTTTGGCGTATTTTGGTAGTACCTGACATGACCACTGCTCGCTACGCTAGCTAGCACGCTTTGCTCTAGTAGATGTTTGTGACCTGACTGACGCTGGTCTGTCTCTGTAGATAAAATATTGGGCCCAGGACGAGTGAGGAACAGGAGGCCAGAAAGTCCCCCGGCGGTCCAGTTGAAAGGCTTTCTTTTTTTTCTTTCTCTTATTTTGTAATATTACTTTTGACACTTTGCTAGCTAGCATGAGCTGTTATTAAAGTACTGTAGTTAGTGTGTGTAAGCAAAGCAGGTTTGAACAATAAATCCTCTTTTGATGGACTGAAAGCCACTTATACCTTTTGTTGCACCTGACGTCACCGGCTCAAACACTTGGTGGGGAAACAAGCACTCGGCGGTAACTAAACCTGACTTCCTCTTGGTGACGTTGCAATACAAACAAGGCAAGCATGCCTGATAGGACAAGCTCAAAAGTACATTTGGGCTCCATTTGTCAACATGCTAATTAACATTGCTACAACATGCTAACGATAGTATGCTAGAACAAGTTTGGGCCCAAACACTTTGTAGGACTCAACAAAAGACAAGACTAACACGTTCAACTTAATGGCAAAGACTACTTCCTGACTACGGCAACACACCTAGGACAAACTGAATTGAGTTCATACTTGCAAATGAGACAAAATAGCACTGTGATCAATATCAGCTCATTATTAAATGTTGAAAAAATTGTATAAATGTGTTATTAAATGTGTTAGAACATTTTTAAATACAACTATATTGTGCAAAAACAAGAAAAGAAAACCAAGGTTCTTGTGGTTCCTGCACATTTCCCGTAAGTAAACCTTTGTCCTTAGGTCCCTTCCTTTCCTTTGATTCCTTTAATATTGGCGTCTCTTTCCCAGATAAACCACGTGGGCCCAGTGCCCCCCTCCTACTACGTCCGTGATCACGTCTCCGTGGACTACGATCGCTGTTTGACTGTCAGCCGAGGGTCCACACAACAGCTGGACTACGAGATCCTCTTCCCAGGATGTGTCCTCAGGTCAGACTTCATTGTTGAAACCGCACTCAGTTTATTATGTTCATTAGGGGCGGTGTTTAAGAATGTGAGTAAATTCGACCGATGTAACCTTGAAATTACAGCACAGCATTTACTTGTATGACCCAATGCAGACAACCTTCCCTAGTTATGGCGCGTAAAAGTTAACAGACATGGTCACTGAATGAAAATGTCTATGCACCATAAAAAAACTCAAAATGACGATAGCACGGAGAAATATGCACGAGTAAGTAGTAAGAATTGTTTTAGTTATATTGTAAAACTTACAAGCGTTGCTTAAGAGTGATGAATGAAGAATCCAAATGTGTAGAAACGTTATGGACGATAAGAGGACAGAACAACACTTCTACTTCCGGTTGAAAGCTTTACCCAGCAGGAAGCACTTGTAGGCATTCACCAAGCTGCACTACTATTTTCTTTATGGCCGGCGGCGAAGGAAAATCTATAAATAAGCTGCGCCATTTTGTTTTCCGCGTTGGGGTTCAAAGCGTAGGAAAAAATGTGTGGTTTAAAGTCCGCAATTACTGTAATACAATGATTCGTGCTGTTATATCGTATCGGACTGTTGTCGGTATCGGCTGATACTCCAGGCTCCAATATTGGTATCGTACCAGAAGTGAAAACTTTGTATGGGGACTCCCCTAACATTCATATTGTATTGGAAAAGACCGAGTAACATAAAAAGCACTTGTAGGCATTCACCCAGCTGCACTACTAATTTTCTTTATGGCCGGCGGCGAAGGAAAATCTATAAATAAGCTGCGCCGTTTTGTTCGCCGCAGGGTTCAAAGCGTAGGAAAAAATTTGCAGTTTAAAGTCTGGAATTACGGTAATACAATGATTCGTGCTGATGTATCGTATCAGATTATTATCGGTATCGACTGATACTCCAGGCTCCAATATTGGTATCGTACCAGAAGTGAAAACTTTTGTATGGGGACTCCCCTAACATTCATATTGTATTGGAAAAGACCGAGTAACATAAAAAGCACTTGTAGGCATTCACCCAGCTGCATTACTAATTTTCTTTATGGCCGGCGGCGAAGGAAAATCTATAAATAAGTTGCGCCATTTTGTTAGCCGTAGGGCTCAAAGCGTAGGAAAAAATGTCTGCGGTTTAAAGTCCAGAATTACGGTAATACAATGATTCGTGCTGATGTATCGTATCAGATTATTATCGGTATCGACTGATACTCCAGGCTCCAATATTGGTATCGTACCAGAAGTGAAAACTTTTGTATGGGGACTCCCCTAACATTCATATTGTATTGGAAAAGACCGAGTAACATAAAAAGCAATGTCAACAATGAGTTTGCAACCAGTCTGCTGAAGTCACATATTGGGACTTCATAACGAAAGCTTTTCTTTTTTTTACGCTGAATTTTGTGATCTGAATTATTGATTACATAGTTTGTAATCAAATTATGCTGACTATTTTATTGAAATATATTTATTGTATAAAAATTCAGTCTTAAAAAAAAAAAAATCAGTGAATAAAAAATTCGGTGTAAATAAAATTCAGAGTACGGTATACAGTGTCTAAAAATGTGCTACGTCAAAAAGCAAGACTTACTTTATCAAGACTGAAGCAAGCCAATGAGGTGTCAAGTTTGAAGTCATGTGACACAGGTCTTGCAAAACAACATGAAAAAGGGTCATTAACTGGCATAATACAACATAATTAACATTTCAAAGTGGGGTATTGTCAAACTTTAGAAATGACTCCAATGGTTAGAATCTGCACTTTTGAGTGACACACCAAGCTCTGCTTCATGCACCAACAGAGTGGGCGGGGCTTGTTTACGGAGCAAAAAAAAAGCCTGATAGCGAGTGTCAGACGGAGGCAGTTTTACAACAAAGTTGTACTTTGAATTTTTTTACACTGACTTTCTTTTTACACTGGAATGTTTTACACTGACTTTTTTTACACTTAATTTTTTGTACACAATATTTTTGTTTTCACTAAATTTTATTACACTTATTATTGCACTGAATTTTTTTTACTAAATTTGTTTTAGACTGAAGTAGTTTACACTAAATCGTTTTTACAGTTAATTATTTTAACACTGAATTTGATTTATACTTAATTTTCTTTTTTACACCAATTTTTTTTTTTACACTTACATTTTTTTTACACAGTTTTTACACAATTCTTTTTACAATTTATTTTTTTACACTGGATTTTCTTTACGCCAAATTTTTTCACACTGATTATTTTTTACAATTTTTTTTTTTTTACACTGAATTATTTTTACACTGAATTTTTTAAAACCACATTTATTTATTTTTTACTGATTTATTTTTACACTGAATTTCGTTACACTTAACTTGTTTTTACACTGAATTTTAAAACTCTGAATAAGTTTTAAATGAAATTGTCGGCATAAGTTGATGATAACAAAGACACAAAGCAAGCTCCACACTGTCATGTGACCAACATACATGATGATGATGATGTCATGTGACCAACATACATGATGATGATGTCATGTGACCAACATACATGATGATGATGTCATGTGACCAACATACATGATGATGTCATGTGACCAACATACATGATGATGATGTCATGTGACCAACATACATAATGATGTCATGTGACCAACATACATGATGATTATGTCATGTGACCAGCATACATGATAATTATGTCATGTGACCAACATACATGATGATGATGATGATGTCATGTGACCAACATACATGATGATGATGTCATGTGACCAACATACATGATGATGTCATGTGACCAACATACATGATGATGATGTCATGTGACCAACATACATGGTGATTATGTCATGTGACCAGCATACATGATGATGATATCATGTGACCAGCATACATGATGATTATGTCATCTGACCAACATACATGATGATGATGTCATGTGACCAACATACATGATGATGATGTCATGTGACCAACATACATGATGATGATGATGTCATGTGAGCAACATACATGATGATGTCATGTGACCAATATACATGATGATGATGATGTCATGTGACCAACATACATGATGATGTCATGTGACCAACATACATGATGATGTCATGTGGCCAACATACATGATGATGATGTCATGTGGCCAACATACATGATGATGATTATGTCATGTGGCCAACATACATGATGATAATGATGTCATGTGACCAACATACATGATGATGATGATGTCATGTGAGCAACATACATGATGATGTCATGTGACCAACATACATGATGATGTCATGTGACCAACATACATGATGATTATGTCATGTGACCAGCATACATGATGATTATGTCTTGTGACCAACATACATGATGATGATGTCATGTGACCAGCATACATGATGATGATGTCATGTGACCAACATACATGATGATTGTCATGTGACCAACATACATAATGATGATGTCATGTGACCAACATACATGATGATTATGTCATGAGACCAACATACATGATGATTATGTCATGTGACCAGCATACATGATGATTATGTTATATGACCAGCATACATAATGATGGTGTCATGTGACCAACATACATGATGATTATGTCATGTGACCAACATACATAATGATGATGTCATGTGACCAACATACCTGATGATTATGTCATGAGACCAACATACATGATGATTATGTCATGTGACCAGCATACATGATTATGTCATATGACCAACATACATGATGATGTCATGTGACCAACATACATGATGATGATGATGTCATGTGACCAACATACATGATGATGATGATGTCATGTGACCAACATACATGATGATGATGATGTCATGTGACCAACATACATGATGATGATGTCATGTGACCAACATACATGATGATTATGTCATGTGACCAACATACATGATGATGATGTCATGTGACCAACATACATGATGATGATGTCATGTGACCAGCATACATGATGATGATGTCATGTGAACAACATACATAATGATTATGTCATGTGACCAGCATACATAATGATGGTGTCATGTGACCAACATACATGATGATTATGTCATGTGACCAACATACATAATGATGATGTCATGTGACCAACATACATTATGATTATGTCATGAGACCAACATACATGATGATTATGTCATGTGACCAGCATACATGATGATTATGTCATATGACCAACATACATGATGATGTCATGTGACCAACATACATGATGATGATGATGTCATGTGACCAACATACATGATGATGATGTCATGTGACCAACATACATGATGATGATGATGTCATGTGACCAACATACATGATGATGATGATGTCATGTGACCAACATACATGATGATGATGATGTCATGTGACCAACATACATGATGATGATGATGTCATGTGACCAACATACATAATGATGATGTAATGTGACCAACATACATGATGATGATGTCATGTGACCAACATACATGATGATTATGTCATGTGACCAACATACATGATGATTATGTCATGTGACCAGCATACATGATGATGATGTCATGTGACCAACATACATGATGATTATGTCATGTGACCAACATACATGATGATGATGTCATGTGACCAGCATACATGATGTCATGTGACCAACATACATGATGATGATGTCATGTGACCAACATACATGATGATGTCATGTGGCCAACATACATGATGATGATGTCATGTGGCCAACATACATGATGATGATGATGTCATGTGGCCAACATACATGATGATAATGATGTCATGTGACCAACATACATGATGAGGATGATGTCATGTGACCAACATACATGATGGGCAGGTGGCAGTTCTCCAGCGAGGGAGCAGACATTGGTTTCGGGGTGTTCATGAAGGGGAAGAAGGGCGAGTGGAAGAAGGCGGCCCAGATGGACGAGGTGTTGCCCAGCCAGCGCTACAACGCCCACCTGGTGCCTGAAGACGGCTCGCTGACCTGCGAGCGACCCGGCGTGTGTGAGTGCTCCCTCCTCACGTCACATGACCTCACTTTAGCCCTCTCACTAACACCGCCACCTTCTCAGACGTGCTGCGCTTCGACAACACCTACAGCATCTTCCAGGCCAAGAGGATCAGTTTCAGCGTGGAGGTCCTGCTGCCGGACCGCCTGAAGGCCCAACGGGACCACGGGGGGGCCCAGAGTCCGAAGGACGGCCAGGGAGACCACGGATCGTAGCGGGAGGAGGAGGAAGTGCAGCGCGGAGTGAACTGGCAGCATTAAAAGTGCAAACATCTCAATGTGTTCTTGACAGGAGGAGAAGCTCGCACAGGTGAAGAAGTGCAGGTAATTATTGTTATGAGTGTCATGTCACACCTAGCCAAGTGTGAATCAAGAAGGAACCAATTAAAATGTCATGTCAAACCATTGCTTTTTAAACACTTTTACACCATTTACATCATTCTGTCCCGATACAACTGTTTCACTTACCGATACCGATATCGAGCCCACTCAACATCATCATCAAGAAAAAGGTTTTATCAAGTGAAACGAGTCAAACAGTCGGACAAACCAACCTATTTATTATTCACCGTCTGGCATGGACTTATGCAGTCTTTAAGTCTAAGTGGGGCGGTAATTGTTTTTTTCCCCATGAAGTCAAGTCGCATTGAGTTGAATGACGCAGACACGTTTGTTACCGGATACTTTCTGATATGCCTTGGAGACTTTGTATGTGTAAGTAATATTGTTTGATATTCGTTTGTATTGACAAATTGTTGATTTCTGTTAGCATGCTGACGTTAGCGTGCTAGCTTATTTTTAGCTAGATTTGTAGTTTTGCACCAAGTCATGTTTTGGTACTTGATGCAGGCTAGCATTTTGAACATTTTTCAGGGACACACCTCAGAGTAATATATTTTGGTACATGATGCATGTTACAGTTAGCATTTGTGCATGCTGACATTAGCATGCTAGCTTTTTTAAATAAATTTTGCAGCGTCACATATGTTGTTTCTTTACAAATGATACCTGCTAGTCTGCTAACTTTGTTTTTAGCTATTTTTGTAGGTATACACCTGAGTCATACTTTGGTACTTGATGCATGCTAATGTTAGCATCCGAGCATTTTAAACACATTTCTCAGTGTCACATATTGCTTCTTTACGAATGATACCTGTTAGCATGCTCACGTCAGTATGCTAACTTGGTTTTTAGCTATTTTTGTAAGTATGCACCTCAATCATATTTTGGTACTTGATGCATACTATTGTTAGCAGGCTAGCGTTTTAAACACATTTTTCCGGTACACACCTCAGAGTAATATATTTTTGGTACTTGACACATGTTACGGTTAGCATTTTAGCATGCTAGATTTTTTTTTAGGAAATTTAGCAGTTGTCATATATTTTGACTGTAAGCATGCTAGCTTTTTCAGCCCATTTTGTAAAAAAATGTTTGTTAGCATGTTAGCATGCTAGATATTTTATTTTAGGAAATTTAGCAGGTGTCATTAATTTTGACTGTAAGCATGCTAGCTTTTTCAGCCCATTTTGTAAAAAAAATGTGTTAGCATTTTAACTTGCTAGTTGTTTTTTTTAGGAAATTTAGCAGGTGTCATATTTTGACTGTAAGCATGCTAGCTTTTTCAGCCCATTTTGTAAAAAGAATTTGTTAGCATTTTAGCATGCTGGATTTTTTTTTATAGGAAATTTAGCAGGTGTCATATATTTTGACTGTAAGCATGCTAGCTTTTTCAGCCCATTTTGTTAAATTTTTTGTTACTTGATGCTCTCCGGCCAGCTTTCTAACTGTTAGCATTCCAGCAAATATTGCTTCTTTACGAATGATACCTGTTAGTATGCTACCTTTGTTTTTAGCTATTGTTGTAAGTATGCACCTCAGTCATATTTTGGTACTTGATGCATGCTATTGTTAGCAGGCTAGCATTTTAAACACATTTTTCCGGTACACACCTCAGAGTAATATATTTTTGGTACTTGACACATGTTACAGTTAGCATTTTTTTTAGGAAATTTAGCAGATATACACCTTAAGTGTCATATATTTTGACCATAAGCATGCTATTGTTAGCATGCTAGCTTTTTCAGCCCATTTTGTTACATTTTTTTGTTACTTGTTGACGCTCTCCGGCCAGCTTTCTAACTGTTAGCATTTCAGCTCGACTTCAGCTTTACGCGAAATTCCTAACGGAATTGCATTTTTTTTTAGTTCTTTGAAACAATCTATTTATTTTTTATGTATTTTTATTTTAATTTTATTTTTTGTTTTGAAGGTGAAAACTACCTAAATGAATCAGAATCACAAATACTTTATTAATCCCCACGGGGAAATGAAAATTTTCAGCACAATTCCCATTCAATATTTTTTTTTTTTTTTGGCCCCCGCATCCTTTGATTTGCCAGTCTGTGGCCCTCAGTGGACCCCTGGTGTAAGTAATATTTAAGTATAATTATTTGATACTTGTTTATATTGACAAATGTGCTGTTTTAGACTGCTATATTGTTCAAATAATTTTAAGTGTGTCTAGCTTGTGTGCTATTGTGTGCTTAGCTGTTGTGTAGGTCCTAGTAGCTTATAGTTAGCATGCTGACAGTACGATGCTAACAATAGTATAATTACAGATAGCATTAGTGAATTACCAAAATATGACACTGACACTGAATTTGGTTTAAAAAAAAATCTAGCATGCTAATGTTAGCATGCTAAAATGCTAACTAAAACATGCATCAAGTACCAAAACATATTACTCTGAGGTGTGTACCTGCTAACCTGCTAACGTTAATCTGCGTCAAATACCGAAATATGACTGAGGTGTATACTTACAAAGTTAGCTAAAAAAGAAATAAAATAGTATCAATCGTCCGGTAACAAAATATTACATTAAAATTGGCAAAAAGGCTAACATGCTAACGGTTGTGCCGTTAAAAATGAGCTTCCGGTTGTATTTTGGACACCTTTGAACCAAAGTAAAACCTCATAAACAATATTGTATTAGGTATTTGCGATTGTTTACCTTTGTGTTATTTAAAGGTAAATGTACTTTTAATATTCAAGCTTCGTGCGGGTGTATTTATGTCATTATTCACAATGTGAACGCCCGCGGACGTCATACGTAGACCCTCCAGTTTAAAAGTCCACAGCGCCCTCTGCTGGCGAAGCGGCGTTACTGACCGGAAGTGGCTGTATCCATGGGAGCCAGCTGCCACAAACTTCTTTTCTCGGCGAGCAAACATGAGCAAAGACTCGGGTCGGCACGACATGGCGCGTCTCCGGGTCGAACTGGAGCAAGAACGAGAAATAAAGTAAGTTTTTTTTTCAGAACCGGAACTATAGTTTGTGTTCTGAGAAACTTTTTCTTCTATGTAAGAGACATGTTGGAGGAGTCTGTGCGGGACTTGGGCTGCACCATGAGGGAGCTGCAAGACCGGCTGCACGGTGTGGACCGGGAAGGTGAGCTGGTCCTGGTCCTGGTCCTGGTCCTGGTCCTGGTCTGATGTGTTTGCTGTGTGTGCGTGCGCAGACAACGAGTGGAAGACCAGATATGAAACTCAGACCGAAGTCAACGCGCAGCTGCAGAGGCAAACCTCGCTGGTCCACGAACGACTGGAGGACCTGCGCGGCAAACCCATGGGTGAGAAAGACGTCATGGTGTACCTAATGAATTGTCCCGCTACAAAGTGACGTCATTACACCACTTTTCTTCTCCTTCAATATGTCGTACAGACCGCCTGGCGTCTATCCGGTCCTACGACGACATGCCGACGGTGAGTGTTTACATGTCTTAATATAGTCAGTCAGGTGTGTGTTGCACTGAACGCCAGCAGAGGGCGCCAGAGTAAATATCAAATGACAGGCAGGAAGACTCCAGGCAGAATTCAATTTTGAGCCCAACTATTGAAGAAAGTACTTTATTGATCCCTGCGGGGGATTCAGCACCACAGTTTGCTCACAATAAACACTTAGGTATTTTTTACATGTGAATAATATAAATACAGTCTATTATACAGCATTATTCACATGGAAATAATATAAATACACTCTATTATACAGCATTATTCACATGTGAATTTAAATACAGTCTATTATACAGCATTATTCACATGTGAATAATATAAATACAGTCTATTATACAGCATATTCACATGTGAATAATATAAATACAGTCTATTATACAGCATTATTCACATGTGAATAATATAAATACAGTCTATTATACAGCATTATTTACGTGTGAATAATATAAATACAGTCTATTATACAGCATTTATCACGTGGGAATATTACAAATAAAGTCTATTATACAGCATTATTCACATGTGAATAATATAAATAGTCTATTATACAGCGTTAGTCACATGTGAATAACATAAATACAGTCTATTATACAGCATTATTCACATGTGAATAACATAATTACAGTCTATTATACAGCATTTATCACGTGGGAATATTATAAATATAGTCTATTATACAGCATTATTCACATGTGAATAATATAAATATAGTCTATTATACAGCATTATTCACATTTGAATAATATAAATACAGTCTATTATACATCATTTTTCACATGTGAGTAATATATATACAGTCTATTATACAGCATTATTCACATTTGAATAATAAAAATACAGTCTATTATACATCATTATTCACATGTGAGTAATATAAATACAGTCTATTATACAGCATTATTCACATGTGAATAACATAATTACAGTCTATTATACAGCATTATTCACATGTGAGTAATATAAATACAGTCTATTATACAGCATTATTCACGTGTGAATAACATAAATACAGTCTATTGTACAGTATTTTTCACATGTGAATAACATAAATACAGTCTATTATACAGCATTATTCACATGTTAATAATATAAATACAGTCTATTATACAGCATATTCACATGTGAATAATATAAATACAGTCTATTATACAGCATTATTCACGTGTGAATAATATAAATACAGTCTATTATACAGCATTTATCACGTGGGAATATTATAAATAAAGTCAATTATACAGCATTATTCACATGTGAATAATATAAATAGTCTATTATACAGCATTAGTCACATGTGAATAACATAAATACAGTCTATTATACAGCATTATTCACATGTGAATAACATAATTACAGTCTATTATACAGCATTTATCACGTGGGAATATTATAAATATAGTCTATTATACAGCATTATTCACATGTGAATAATATAAATATAGTCTATTATACAGCATTATTCACATTTGAATAATATAAATACAGTCTATTATACATCATTATTCACATGTGAGTAATATATATACAGTCTATTATACAGCATTATTCACATTTGAATAATATAAATACAGTCTATTATACATCATTATTCACATGTGAGTAATATAAATATAGTCTATTATACAGCATTATTCACATGTGAATAATATAAATACAGTCTATTATACAGCATTATTCACATGTGAATAACATAATTACAGTCTATTATACAGCATTATTCACGTGTGAATAATATAAATACAGTCTATTATACAGCATTTATCACGTGGGAATATTATAAATATAGTCTATTATACAGCATTATTCACATGTGAATAATATAAATAGTCTACTATACAGCATTAGTCACATGTGAATAACATAAATACAGTCTATTATACAGCATTATTCACATGTGAATAATATAAATACATTAAACATTTACAGCACATGTACAGTCAAAAGGAACATATGCATTATACGAATTATGGGAATGTTTTATACTAATGTGAAATCGCGGGAAATACATTTTCAATCATTTATTTTTAAAGTGCTAAATGACAAATTTAACATATTTAAAACATAAAGCTGCATATTGTCCTGACATATTTATGATAGGTCAAATGACTAATAGAGCACGAATACATATTATGAATAATAATATTAAATATCCATCCATCCATCCATTTTCTATCGCTTGTCCTAATATGTCAAATTACCATTATAGCACTAATAATAATAAATATTAATAATAACATTATTAAATACATTTATAGTAATAATAATCTATAGTTATAGTATTAAATACATTAATATTAATAATGATTTTTTGTTGCCTAAAACGAATTCACAGGAAATTATTTTCAATCATTTAATAATAATAATAATAATAGTATTAAATGAATAAATTAATAGTAATAATTCATAATTAATGTATACATATAATATACATTTTCAGTCATTTATTTTTTTAAGTGCTAACTTACACATTTATTATAATTAAAACATAAAGTGCACATTGCTTGACATATTTCCAAATATGTCAAATTACCAATATAGCACAAATTATAATAATAATAATGATTAATAAAAATATAAAATAAATAAATAGTAATAATAATACATAAATATTTTATACATAGGGTATACATTTTCAGTCATTTATTTTTTAAGGGCTAAATAACAAAATTAACACAATTAAAACATAAAGCTGTATTTTGTATTGACATATTTCCAAACATGTCAAATTACCAATATAGCACAAATAATAATAATTAATTATAATAATAAATACATTAGAAGAAGAAAACATGATAGTGTTATTTGTCTCTACAGTGGTTCTTCTGTATAATATTGTCTCCTTACTAACATTAAAGAAAAGAAAAAAGGAGTTACAAATAAATAGATAAATGTACAACAAAGAATATTGTTAATTATTGTCATAAAGCGGTGTATGTTCATTGCTATTAACGTTGTTTTTAGTCTGTAACAGAAAATACTTAAAGTGCATCAATTTGCCTGGAATTAAAAAATATATATATACATTTTTATTTCAAATATTTGAAAAAAATTATGGACTTCAACCATTTAATAAACTCAATTATAAATTCATAGTGATCAGCAACATTAACTCAGGAGCACAATATATAAGGACTTGAAACTACAAAATTAATTTATTTTCATCAAAATGAGGAAGTCAGGATCAATGAGTGAGGTTTGAAGTATGAAACTGAGTGATACTGATAAAGCATGCACACTAGCATCGCACATGGATTTGTCTAAGGGTCCGACATTTTTTTATCAGCTCTTGTAAAATGAAATAATGATGTATATTGTTAGTTGGTGTATTACTTTAGCATTTTCTCCAGCTTTTGTACACCACCTACAATAAATTGAGTGCCGGGACTCCCATGTTTTATTCTAAGGCAAAGATGGAAATCTCTTTATTTTGACGAAGATGTCAGGTTCAAACACTGATGACATCTATTAAACAAGACAAGAAGCAAGGAATCAAACAGAGACAGAATTCAATTCAGCTCAATTGAGGAGAAACGCGTGGACACCGTACCCTTGCACAGTGTCGTCCCACGCTCTGACGAAATATTGTACGCCTCCTCTTTTATTTGGACTTTCCCTGTTTACATGGCAACAGCTGTTTCTAAAGGGACGGGGGTCGTAAACAGCCGTTGCCCTCGGTCACAAAACAGTTCAAAGAAAAGGTGCCTGGAGGGGAGTCAGGCCCTGCTTCCTCTCCGCTTTGTAGATCTCGGGTCAAGACAAAATCTTCCTGTGGATTACAATACATCAAAGAAACCGACACCATCATGTCGCTCCCCATCCTACACAGTGTAGTTTTACAAGCCTTTTGCTTGGTAAGACCAAAGACAGCTTTTGTCCTCTCGCCGGGAACTCATGGCAACACAAAGTTTTGTGATAACTTAGATACATTTATTCTGAAAAACGTCTTCATTGTCCCAGGAGGCTCTGAGACAGCGCCTCAAGCTGCTGACGGACGATAAGTCACAACTCCGCAGTCAGCTGATGGACTATCGGATCAGGATCGAGCAGGAGGGGAAGGTTTGTGTCCTCTTTTGTTTTCATTTGAGTCTCATCTGCAATGCAGTTGCACTTCCAGGACACTAGGTGGCGGTACTGTGTAGGCTACCTATGGTATGTTGTCTAACTAGGAAGCTGAATGTGGTATGTTGTGCCCTACAAAGTGTTTATACCAGGGGTCGGCAACCCAAAATGTTGAAAGAGCCATATTGGACCAAAAAAACAAGCCGCAAAAAAACAGAAGTCTTACATAAGTGTTATAATGAAGACAACACATGATGCAAGTGTCTATATTAGTTATATTACCCTACTATCAAAATGACTTTAAAAGTATCATATAAGTGTTATAATGACGACAGCACATTGTGTAAGTGTCTACATTAGCTATATTAGCCTACTATCAAAATGACTTTAAAAGTATTATATAAGTGTTATAATGAAGACAACACATGATGTAAGTGTCTATATTAGCCTACTATCAAAATGACTTTAAAAGTATTACATAAGTGTTATAATGAAGACAACACATAATGTAAGTGTCTATATTAGCCTACTATCAAAATGACTTTAAAAATATTATATAAGTGTTATAATGAAGGCAACACATGATGTAAGTGTCTATATTAGCCTACTATCAAAATTACTTTAAAAGTCTTATATAAGTGTTATAATGAAGACAACACATGGTGTAAGTGTCTATATTAGCTATATCGGCCCACTATCAAAATGACTTTAAAAGTCTTATATAAGTGTTATAATGAAGACAACACATGATGCAAGTGTCTATATTAGTTATATTAGCCTACTATCAAAATGACTTTAAAATTATCATATAAGTGTTATAATGACAACACATTGTGTAAGTGTCTACATTAGCTATATTAGCCTACTATCAAAATGACTTTAAAAGTCTTATATAAGTGTTATAATGAAGACAACCTATGATGTAAGTGTCTATATTAGCCTACTATCAAAATGACTTTAAAAGTCTTATATAAGTGTTATAATGAAGACAACACATGATGTAAGTGTCTATATTAGCCTACTATCATAATTACTTTAAAAGTCTTATATAAGTGTTACAATGAAGACAACACATGATGTAAGTGTCTACATTAGCTATATTAGCCTACTATCAAAATGACTTTAAAATTATTATATAAGTGTTATAACGACGACAACACATTGTGTAAGTGTCTACATTAGCTATATTAGCCTACTATCAAAATGACTTTAAAAGTCTTATATAAGTGTTATAATGAAGGCAACAGATGATGTAAGTGTCTATATTAGCTATATTAGCCTACTATCAAAATGACTTTAAAAGTAGTATATAAGTTTTATAATGAAGACAGCACTGATGTAAGTGCCTATATTAGCCTACTATCAAAATGACTTTAAAAGTCTTATATAAGTGTTATAATGAAGACAACCATGATGTAAGTGTCTAATTAGTTATATTAGCCTACTATCAAAATGACTTTAAAAGTCTTATATAAGTGTAATAATGAAGACAACACATAATGTAAGTGTCTATAGTAGCCTACTATCAAAATTACTTTAAAAGTCTTATATAATGAAGACAACACATAATATAAGTGTCTATATTAGTTATATCGGCCTACTATCAAAATGACTGTGTCACAGGCTGACACAAATCTTCATTGATTTAACATAGAATATAGAATGTAATATTTATTCTGAACATGAGTAGAACTTCCCAGAGGGTGAGATAAGTCCTGGAAATGACTGTCTTAGAATGGCCAAAGGTATAGACGTGTGCGTCCAAGTTAAAGGAAACATCTTCTAATGGATTTATTACAATCTTTGCAAGCTGGGTAACATTTGCTGTGGTCTGGAACAACAAAATGCAGTCAATATTACATACAGATAATGTGTCATGAGATATATAAATTAAATACACAGAGGACATAAGTAAAGGACATTAAACGAGGCATCATGATGCAATATGTACATACAGCTAGCCTAAATAGCATGTTAGCATGGATTAGCTTGCGGTCATGCAGTGACCAAATATGCCTGATTAGCACTCCACACAAGTCATTAACATCAAAAAAGATCACCTTTGTGCATTCACACACAGTATAAAACGTTTGGTGGACAAACTGAGACAAAGGAGTGGAATAAAACACGTCTTTCTGTGGCAGCTTCGGAGAAAGTTGCACATGTAAACAAACTGTTGCGTCACCGTCCACTCAACTGCGGTGAGTTTAAGGTGGTTTGTGTCGTGTTTGTCCTCTTGCAGAAACTATATTCAAACATAAAGTACATTTTTCGATCTTCATACATTTTTGAAAAAGCTCCAGGGAGCCCCTAGGGCGGCGCTAAGTACCACGCTTATTGCACACCAGCTGTTTAATCGTAACATTCGTCTTGGTTGTAGTTTTAATCAACAAATTTAAAAAGGCGTCGAAATCGCCATGTAAAATCGCTAATGCTAATCAGTAGCATGCCTGTGGAAAATCCAGTGTAAGTTAGCATCAAGCTCACTTTGCGTTGGAGCGTTTTCCTGCCAAGCATTCTCGCTCTGCGGGTGTTGAAAACGGCGACATTGCTAAGAGGGAGTTTGGCTGAGTCGGCTCTCAGTGCTGCTTGACTGACTGTCTTGTTTACGTGAGCCACTGTCTAGACGTCAGGTGTGGAACTATGGCATGTTTATCGCAGCTGTTTCCCCCTCAATCAGGCCTTCCATAGGACCAACGACGAGAGGCGGGCCTACCTGTCTGAAATTGCCAAGGTGAGTTTGCTGGTGGCCGTTGCTATGGCAACAGCTGCTGACCCCCTGTGCTCTGCAGCTGTCCTCCACCGTGGAGGCCCAGAGGAGGCAGTACTCCATGCCGCCACAGAGGGCGGCAGAGAGCCAACCCAGGTGAGTGAGGTGCATTCAATGTTCCAATACAAGTCAAGGCAGTTTCTCAGTCGGGCTGTGAGTCTTTGGGCAGCACACTATTACATTCTTGAGGGTAACAATTCCATTCAGAATCGATTCTCCATTCAAAACGATTCTTGATTCAAAATCAATACTTTTTAAAAAAAATAACATTGGGTGCCAGTTCTACGATGAACTACATTGCTCCATAAAATAGATCAACAAGTCTGATAGATTGTTGAATACAATTATACCCAAATATTTAATAAAGTGACTGGACAGGACAGATAAAAAATATATATATATTATATATATATATATATATATACACACACACACATATGTGTTTATAGATGTGTCTATAGATATGTGTATATGTCTATATGTATATATGTGTGTGTATATATTTGTGTATATGTATAAATGTGTATGTGTATATGTCTATACACGTATGTGTATATATATATATGTATATATGTGTGTGTATATATTTGTGTATATGTATAAATGTGTATGTGTATATGTCTATACATGTATGTGTATATATATATATGTATATATGTGTATGTATATATGTGTGTATGTGTATATGTCTATACATGTATATGTATATATGTGTATATATGTATATGTATATTTGTGTATGTATGTATATGTATATATGTGTATATATCTATATACTGTATGTATATTTATGTGTATATTTATATATGTGTATATATGTATATTTATGTGTATACTTATATATGTATATTTATGTGTATATTTATATATGTGTATGTATATATATATATGTATATTTATGTGTATATTTATATATGTATATGTGTGTATATATATATGTATATTGATGTGTATATTTATATATGTATGTGTGTATATATATATGTATATTTATGTGTATATTTATATATGTATATGTGTGTATATATGTATATGTATATATGTGTATGTATGTATATGTATATATGTGTGTATATGTATATATGTGTATATATCTATATATATGTGTATGTATATATGTATATTTATGTGTATATTTATATATGTGTATATATGTATATTTATGTGTATACTTATATATGTATATTTATGTGTATATTTATATATGTGTATGTATATATATATATGTATATTTATGTGTATATTTATATATGTATATGTGTGTATATATATATGTATATTGATGTGTATATTTATATATGTATGTGTGTATATATATATGTATATTTATGTGTATATTTATATATGTATATGTGTGTATATATGTATATGTATATATGTGTATGTATGTATATGTATATATGTGTGTATATGTATATATGTGTATATATCTATATATATGTGTATGTATATATGTATATTTATGTGTAAATATATATATGTATATTTATGTTTATATTTAT
>NC_084735.1:9588413-9605913 GCF_033978785.1 Entelurus aequoreus
CGGCGGGCTCCGCGACCCGACGGCTGGCCCTCGTGGCTTGACGGCGGGCGCGTCCCGACGGGCCGCGCGTAGGGGTCAAACGCAGAAGTCTCAGGGCCTCGTGGTGAGGGGGTGGCCTGCGGGTTTCGGCCCGCTTGACCCCCCCGCTCCGCTTGGCGCGCGCGGCACATGACGGGTTCCGCCACCGACGCTCGGGCTGCAGCCCGACGGTGGTGCGGGCCCGGCGGTGACGCGCGGTTTGGGGAAACAAAGCAGAAGTCTCAGGGCCTCGGGGCCGGGTTTCGGCCCGCCCCCTTGGCGCGCGTGGCACGGCGGGCTCCGCGACTGACGGCCGGGCTGCAGCCCTTCGGCCGGCAGGCGCGTCCCGGCGGGCCGCTCGCCCCCTTTCGGAACCTTGGACCGGCATCCGCTTGGTGCGTGTAAAAGATCTGCGGTCTAAAAAAAAAAAAAAAAAAAAAAGATCTGCGGTCTGCGGGCCGGTTCTAATAATAAATCAAGATCATCCCAAGGGCCGTAAAAAACCTTCTCGCGGGCCGGATATGGCCCGCGGGCCTTGACTCTGACATATGTGATCTACATCAACATGATTTGTCTGAGTGGCTGGACAGGACAAAAAACAAAATGGCCAGAGACAGGATTTTGATTCAAACAACCTTCCCTAGTCATGGTGCAAAAAAAAATTGAAAGGAAAGACAAAAATCTTTTTTTTTTTTTTTTTTTACAAAAGCCATGATCTTGTGGCCCCTCTACTGGTTGTGACGCCTACAGTGGTGCCAAACTCGTTTTTTTGGGTGGGGGCCACGTCTCAATTATGCCCTCAGTGAATATAAATGTATAATATCCTCATTACACACTTTGCATAAGCAACTCTTTTTGATTAAAATGATTTTTTTACTAACTGATTGATGAATCGCTTTGACATTGACGAGCAGAAGTATTTATTTTTGACAACCGGGAAAAAAAATAATGCTTTTAACGTCTTCTTTGCGTGATCGGATAATATTAAAGTGTAGAGAATTCTTTATGTATGCAATCACGTGTCGTACATGTTTCTGTTAAAATTGTCAACAACAAAGAGAAAATTATGTTTAATGTGGACTATGAACACTTTCCAGGAGGAAGTAAAAAATAGGGCTTTGGATAACCGGAAATTCCTGGAATTTGTTTGCACTTGGAAAATTCTAGTTTGATTGTCCAATTTGAGTGGAGTGTGTGGATGTTGGAACGGTTCCAATCGGATGAGAAATGTGGGATATGAAAAGGTTTGTATATTGCCCATTCATTTTATCAGGAAATTCCTGGTAATCCCGGGTAATCAGGGAATTTTCGGAAACGGGGGAACCTGCTGTCTTGAATGTCCAAGGTGAGTGGAGTGTGTGGATGTTGGAACGGTTCCAATCGGATAAGAAATGCGGGAGTTTGTATATTTCCCATTCATTGTCAATGGGGAGAAAATTACCGGAAATTCCAGGAAAACTGGGAAATTTGGGAAAGGGACAAAATGTTTGGCGTTCGATATATGTGAAGAACAGTGTGGGTGGATGGTTGAAAGGTTGGAATCGGGTAAAATATGGCGCAGAATTTTGAGGTGAAAATAGGGCTTTGGAAAACTGGGAAATTGTGGTAATTCCTGAAATTTTTTTGCACTTGTAAAATTCTAATTTAATTGTCCAAGGTGAGTGGAGTATGTGGATGTTGGAATGGTTCCAATCGGATGAGAAATGTGGGATATGAAAAGATTTGTATATTGCCCGTTCATTTTCAATAAGGGGAAATTCCTGTTGATTCCGGGTAATCTGGGAATTTTTGGAACCTGGAGTGTGTGGATGTTGGAACGGTTTAAATCGGATAAGAAATGTGCGATATGTTTGTATATTTCACATTCATTGTCAAAATTACCAGAAATTCCAGGAAAACCGGGAAATTTGGGAAAGGGACAACATGTTTGGCGTTTGACATATGTGAAGAACAGTGTGGGTGGATGGTTGAAAGGTCGGAATCGGGTAAAATATGACGCAGAATTTTGGGCATTGTATAATTATGAATATGTCCATTTATTTGGATGGGAATTTCCTAGAAATTTGGGAATTTCTTGAAAAATGTGAATTTTTGAAAATATAGGTAATACAACAAATGTCCTAGATGGGTTGGTGTTGGGATTTTTCAAAACGGTCAAAAAATGTTGACGTAGTAACAGTTTGAATTTAAATGGGTATTTCGGAATTCCTGGAATTTCTGAAAAAAATGGAAATTTGTACGAAAAGCAAAATGTTTGTTGTCTCAATTAAGAAGAATGTTTAGAAGGTGGAATGGACAAAAACGGTTGAAAAATGTGGACTGTGAACATTTTCCAAGAGAAGGTTGGAACGGTTCCAATCGGATGAGAAATGTGGGATATGAAAAGATTTGTATATTGCCCATTTTCAAAAAGGGGAAATTCCTGGTAATTCCGGGTAATCGGGGAATTTTCGGAACCTGGAGTGTGTGGATGTTGGAACGGTTTAAATCGGATAAGAAATGTGCGATATGTTTGTATATTTCACATTCATTGTCAAAATCACCAGAAATTCCAGGAAAACCGCAAAATTTGGGAAAGGGACAACATGTTTGGTGTTTGACATATGTGAAGAACAGTGTGGGTGGATGGTTGAAAGGTCGGAATCGGGTAAAATAGTTTGAATTTAAATGGGTATTTCGGAATTCCTGGAATTTCTGAAAAAAATGGAAATTTGTACAAAAAGCAAAATGTTTGTTGTCTCAATTAAGAAGAATGTTTAGAAGGTGGAATGGACTAAAACGGTTGAAAAATGTGGACTGTGAACATTTTCCAAGAGAAGGTTGGAACGGTTCCAATCGGATGAGAAATGTGGGATATGAAAAGATTTGTATATTGCCCATTTTCAAAAAGGGGAAATTCCTGGTAATTAAAAATAAAAAATGTGGACTGTGAACATTTTCCAAGAGAAGGTTGGAACGGTTCCAATCGGATGAGAAATGTGGGATATGAAAAGATTTGTATATTGCCCATTTTCAAAAAGGGGAAATTCCTGGTAATTCCGGGTAATCGGGGAATTTTCGGAACCTGGAGTGTGTGGATGTTGGAACGGTTTAAATCGGATAAGAAATGTGCGATATGTTTGTATATTTCACATTCATTGTCAAAATTACCAGAAATTCCAGGAAAACCGGAAAATTTGGGAAAGGGACAACATGTTTTGCGTTTGACATATGTGAAGAACAGTGTGGGTGGATGGTTGAAAGGTCGGAATCGGGTAAAATATGACGCAGAATTTTGGGCATTGTATAATTATGAATATGTCCATTTATTTGGATGGGAATTTCCTAGAAATTTGGGAATTTCTTGAAAAACGTGAATTTTTGAAAATATAGGTAATACAACAATTGTCCTAGATGATATGAATGGGTTGGTGTTGGGATTTTTTCAAAACGGTTGAAAAATGTTGACGTAGTAACAGTTTGAATTTAAATGGGTATTTTGGAATTCCTGGAATTTCTGAAAAAAATGGAAATTTGTACGAAAAGCAAAATGTTTGTTGTCTCAATTAAGAAGAATGTTTAGAAGGTGGAATGGACAAAAACGGTTGAAAAATGTGGACTGTGAAAATTTTCCAAGAGAAGGTGAAAATAGGGCTTTGGAAAACCGGAAATTCTGGTAATTTCTGGAATTTCTTTGCACTTGGAAAATTCTAGTTTGATTGTCCAAGGTGAGTGGAGTGTGTGGATGTTGAAACGGTTCGAATCGGATGCGAATTGTGGGATATGAAAATATTTGTATATTGACCATTAATTTTCAATGAGGGGAAATTCCTGGTAATTCCAGGTAATCAGGGATTTTTCGGAACCGGGAAACCTGCTGGCTTGAATGTCCAAGGTGAGTGGAGTGTGTGGATGTTGGAACGGTTCCAATCGGATAAGAAATGTGGGATATGCAGAAGTTTGTATATTTCCCTCAGTGTCAATGGGGAGAAAATTACCAGAAATTCCAGGAAAAACGGGAAATTTGGGAAAGGGACAACATGTTTTGCATTTGACATATGTGAAGAACAGTGTGGGTGGATGGTTGAAAGGTCAGAATCGGGTAAAATATGGCGCATAATTTTGAGGTGAAAATAGGGCTCTGGAAAACCGGAAATTCTGGTAATTCCTGGAATTTCTTTGCACTTGGAAAATTCTAGTTTGATTGTCCAAGGTGAGTGGAGTGTGGATGTTGAAACGGTTCGAATCGGATGCGAATTGTGGGATATGAAAATATTTGTATGTTGACCATTGATTTTCAATGAGGGGAAATTCCTGGTAATTCCAGGTAATCAGGGATTTTTCGGAACCGGGAAACCTGCTGGCTTGAATGTCCAAGGTGAGTGGAGTGTGTGGATGTTGGAACGGTTCCAATCGGATAAGAAATGTGGGATATGCAGAAGTTTGTATATTTCCCATTCAGGTTAAATGGGGAGAAAATTACCAGAAATTCCAGGAAAAACGGGAAATTTGGGAAAAGGAAAACATGTTTGGCGTTTGACATATGTGAAGAACAGTGTGGGTGGATGGTTGAAAGGTCGGAATCGGGTAAAATATGACGCAGAATTTTGAGAATTTTGGGTATTTATGAATACGTCCATTCATTTGGATGGGAATTTCCTAGAAATTTGGGAATTTCGGGAAAAACTGGAATTTTGGAAAATATAGGTAATACAACAATTTTCCGAGATGATATGAATGGGTTGGTGTTGGAATTTTTCAAAACGGTTGACAAATGTTGACGTAGTAACAGTTTGAATTTAAATGGGTATTTCGGAATTTCTGAAAAAAACAGAAATTTGTACGAAAAGAAAAATGTTTGTTGTCTCAATTAAGAAGAATGTTTTGAAGGTGGAATGGACCAAAACGTTTGGAAAAATGTGGACTTTGAAAACTTTCCAGGAGTAGGTGAAAATAGGGCTTTGGAAAACTGGAAATTCTGGTGATTCCTGGAATTTTTTTGCACTTGGAAAATTGTAATTTGATTGTCGTTGAAACAACATGCTTTTTGACGATTTTTTATCAATGTTGGATTCTGACGTTGATTTGACATTGAATTTTGGTCATTTCCTTACCAATATTCTAAAACACAAATACAACGTTGAAACAACATGCTCTTTAATGACGTTTAATCAATGTTGGATTCTGATGTTGATTTGACCATTGAATTTTGGTCATTTCCCAACCAATATTCAACAACGTTGAAACAACATGCTTTTTGACGACGTTTAATCAATGTCAGGTTGTGACGTTGATTTGACATTGAATTTTGGTAATTTCCCAAACCAATATTCTACAACACAAACACAACGTTGAAACAACATGCTTTTTGACGACGTTTAATCAATGTTGGATTCTGACGTTGATTTGACCATTGAATTTTGGTCATTTCCCAACCAATATTCAACAACGTTGAAACAACATGCTTTTTGACGATGTTTAATCAATGTCAGGTTGTGACGTTGATTTGACATTAAATTTTGGTCATTTCCCAAACCAATATTCTACAACACAAATACAACGTTGAAACAACATGCTCTTTAATGACGTTTAATCAATGTTGGATTCTGACGTTGATTTGACCATTGAATTTTGGTCATTTCCCAACCAATATTCAACAACGTTGAAACAACATGCTTTTTGACGACGTTTAATCAATGTCAGGTTGTGACGTTGATTTGACATTGAATTTTGGTCATTTCCCAACCAATATTCTACAACACAAACAACGTTGAAACAACATGCTTCTTGACGACGTTTAATCAATGTTGGGTTCTTTAACGTTGATTTGACCGTTGAATTTTGGTCATTTCCCAACCAAATATTTAACAACTCAAACAACGTTGAAACAACATGCTTTTTGACGACGTTTAATAAATGTCGGATCCTGACGTTGATTTGACCGTTGAAATTTGGTCATTTCCCAACCAATATTCTACAACACAAACAACGTTGAAACAACATACTTTTTGACGACGTTTAATCAATGTTGGATTCTGACGTTGATTTGACCATTGAAATTTGGTCATTTCCCAACCAATATTCAACAACGTTGAAACAACATGCTTTTTGACGACGTTTAATCAATGTCAGGTTGTGACGTTGATTTGACATTGAATTTTGGTCATTTCCCAACCAATATTCTACAACACAAATACAACGTTGAAACAACATGCTTTTTGACAACGTTTAATCAATGTTGGGTTCTGATGTTGATTTGACATTGAAATGTGGTCATTTCCCAACCAATATTTAACAACTCAAACATAACGTTGAAACAACATACTTTTTGACAACGTTTAATCAATGTTGGATTCTGACGTTGATTTGACCATTGAAATTTGGTCATTTCCCAACCAATATTCTACAACACAAACAACGTTGAAACAACATGCTTTTTGACGACGTTTAATCAATGTCAGGTTGTGCCGTTGATTTGACCATTGAATTTTGGTCATTTTCTAACCAATATTCTACAACACAAATACAACGTTGAAACATGTTTTTTGACAACGTTTAATCAATGTTGGGTTCTGATGTTGATTTGACCATTGAAATTTGGTCATTTCCCAACCAATATTTAACAACTCAAACATAACGTTGAAACAACATACTTTTTGACAACGTTCAATCAATGTTGGATTCTGATGTTGATTTGACATTGAATTTTGGTCATTTCCCAACCAATATTCTACAACATAAACAACATTGAAACAACATGCTTTTTGACAACATTTAATCAATGTTGGATTCTGACGTTGATTTGACCATTGAAATTTGGTCATTTCCCAACCAATATTCTACAACACAAATACGTTGAAACAACATGCTTTTTGACAACGTTTAATCAATGTCAGGTTGTGACGTTGATTTGACCTTTGAATTTTGGTCATTTTCTAACCAATATTCTACAACACAAATACAACGTTGAAACATGTTTTTTGACAACGTTTAATCAATGTCAGGTTGTGACGTTGATTTGACCGTTGAATTTTGGTCATTTCCCAACCAATATTCTACAACACAAATACAACGTTGAAACAACATGCTTTTTGATGACGTTTATTCAATCTTAGGCTCTGACGTTGATTTGACCGTTGAAATTTGGTCATTTCCCAACCAATATTCTACAACACAAACAACGTTGAAACAACATGCTTTTTGACGACGTTTAATCAATGTTGGATTCTGACGTTGATTTGACCGTTGAATTTTGGTCATTTCCCAACCAATATTCTACAACACAAATACAACGTTGAAACCTGTTTTTTGACAACGTTTAATCAATGTCAGGTTGTGACGTTGATTTGACCATTGAAATTTGGTCATTTCCCAACCAATATTCTACAACACAAATACAACGTTGAAACAACATGCTTTTTGACGACGTTTATTCAATCTTAGGCTCTGACGTTGATTTGACCGTTGAAATTCGGTCATTTCCCAACCAATATTCAACAACGTTGAAACAACATGCTTTTGGACGACGTTTAATCAATGTCAGGTTGTGACGTTGATTTGACCATTGAATTTTGGTCATTTCCCAAACCAATATTCTACAACACAAATACAACGTTGAAACAACATGCTTTTTGACGACGTTTAATCAATGTTGGATTCTGACGTTGATTTGACCGTTGAATTTTGGTCATTTCCCAACCAATATTCTACAACACAAATACAACGTTGAAACCTGTTTTTTGACAACGTTTAATCAATGTCAGGTTGTGACGTTGATTTGACCATTGAAATTTGGTCATTTCCCAACCAATATTCTACAACACAAATACAACGTTGAAACAACATGCTTTTTGACGACGTTTATTCAATCTTAGGCTCTGACGTTGATTTGTCCGTTGAAATTCGGTCATTTCCCAACCAATATTCAACAACGTTGAAACAACATGCTTTTTGACGACGTTTAATCAATGTTGGATTCTGACGTTGATTTGACCGTTGAATTTTGGTCATTTCCCAACCAATATTCTACAACACAAATACAACGTTGAAACCTGTTTTTTGACAACGTTTAATCAATGTCAGGTTGTGACGTTGATTTGACCATTGAAATTTGGTCATTTCCCAACCAATATTCTACAACACAAATACAACGTTGAAACAACATGCTTTTTGATGACGTTTATTCAATCTTAGGCTCTGACGTTGATTTGACCGTTGAAATTCGGTCATTTCCCAACCAATATTCAACAACGTTGAAACAACATGCTTTTTGACGACGTTTAATCAATGTTGGGTTCTTTAACGTTGATTTGACCGTTGAATTTTGGTCATTTCCCGACCAAATATTTAACAACTCAAACAACGTTGAAACAACATGCTTTTTGACAACATTTAATCAATGTCGGATCCTGACGTTGATTTGACCGTTGAAATTTGGTCATTTCCCAACCAATATTCTACAACACAAACACAACGTTGAAACAACATGCTTTTTGACGACGTTTATTCAATCTCAGGCTCTGACGTTGATTTGACCGTTGAAATTTGGTCATTTCCCAACCAATATTCAACAACGTTGAAACAACATGCTTTTGGACGACGTTTAATCAATGTCAGGTTGTGACGTTGATTTGACCATTGAATTTTGGTCATTTCCCAACCAATATTCTACAACACAAACAACGTTGAAACAACATGCTTTTTGACAACGTTTAATCAATGTTGGATTCTGACGTTGATTTGACCATTGAATTTTGGTCATTTCCCAACCAATATTCAACAACGTTGAAACAACATGCTTTTTGACGACGTTTAATCAATGTCAGGTTGTGACGTTGATTTGACCATTGAATTTTGGTCATTTCCCAACCAATATTCTACAACACAAACACAACGTTGAAACAACATGCTTCTTGACGACGTTTAATCAATGTTGGGTTCTTTAACGTTGATTTGACCGTTGAATTTTGGTCATTTCCCAACCAATATTCTACAACACAAACACAACATTGAAACAACATGCTTTTTGATGACGTTTATTCAATCTTAGGCTCTGACGTTGATTTGACCGTTGAAATTTGGTCATTTCCCAACCAATATTCAACAACGTTGAAACAACATGCTTTTGGACGACGTTTAATCAATGTCAGGTTCTGACGTTGATTTGACCATTGATTTTTGGTCATTTCCCAACAACGTCGATCCGACGTGAAGACATCATCGTCGTCTCAGTTTACAAACACAACTATTTTTCAACGTTGTTCCGACGTCAGTGTGAGAGGACATGTAGATATAATCAAGGTTGTTGGGATCTTAATGACTGGAGGGGGGGGGGGGGCGGCCTTAAGTGGGGAATCACGACACGAGTGACGTGGATGAGGAGGAGGTGAAGGCGGAGGAGGAGGCAGCTTCTACTTATTCTGCTCTTTCTCTCTCTCTCTCTCTCTCTTACACACACACACACACACACACACACACACACACACACACACACACACACACACACACACACTGCTGAAAGTGACGCTCGTGTCATCGTGGAGATGAACGTGGATCTCATCTCTGTGGGTAAGTCATCTTCATCCTCGTCATCAGCGGGGAGTATTATGGGATGTCGTCAGCCCGGCGACTTTTCCGGGGCTGATATCGGCAGTTATTGATCGGCCAGCCGGGTGCAGGCAGCCGCCCGGGTGGCTTAGAGGGTTTAATCCGTCATTAGGACTCTATTCTGGGCGACGTTGCTCGCTGCCTTGCCGTTGTGGTTTTTTTTTGGTGACGCCAACTTTTCTGTACCCGCGCCAGACAGCCTGGTGGGCCGCGTGATGGACCCGGACACGGACATGGAGCACTTCGACGAGCGGGACAAGGCTGAGCGTCACGGCCGCGCCAACGGCGTGCAGAGTCCGGCGCACAGCGCGCACTGCAGCCTCTTCCGCGCCCGCACCCTGCAGGCTCTCAGCGCCGAGAAGCGCGCCAAGAAGGTCCGCTTCTACCGCAACGGCGACCGCTACTTCAACGGCGTCGTCTACGCCGTCTCCGCCGACCGCTTCCGGACCTTCGACGCCCTGCTGGCCGACCTGACGCGCTGCCTGTCCGGCAACGTCAACCTGCCGCAGGGCGTCAGGACCATCTACTCGCTGGACGGCAGCAGGCGCGTCACCGCCGTGGAGCAGCTGGTCGAAGGTCGGTTGCCGCTCGTAACTTTCTGCAAACTTTTTGAAATGAGTCGGGAAAAGTTCCAATCTGGGCGGATAAAACCTGTTAGCATGCTAGCATTTTTAACACTTTTTCAGCCCGGAGTCAAATGTTTTGTTACCTGAGACCTGTTAGCATGCTAACGCTAATATGGTAGCTTTATTTTGCTTATTTTATAGGTATATACTTCAGTCATATTTTGGTACTTAATGTTGGCATGCTAGCATTATTAACACATTTTTCAGCTCGGAGTGAAATGTTTTGTTATTTGACAAATGAGACCTGTTAGCATGCTAACAGGTCCCACCTAGTGACGAAGTGCCACCCAAGGTACCCGTGAGAACCACTTCTCGTAGCTTTATTTTGTTTATTTTATAGGTATATACTTCAGTCATATTTTCTTACTTGATACATGCTAATGTTAGCATGCTGGCATTTTTAACACATTATTCAGCTCGGAGTCAAATATTGTGTTACTTGACAAATGAAAGCTGTTAGCATGCTAACGCTAATATGGTAGCTTTATTTAGTTCATTTTATAGGTATACACCTCGGTCATATTTTGGTACTTAATGTATGCTAATGTTAGCATGCTAGCATTTTTAACACATTTTTCAGCTCGGAGTCAAATGTTTTGTTATTTGACAAATGAGACCTGTTAGCATGCTAACGCTAATATGGTAGCTTTATTTTGTTGATTTTATAGGTATACACCTCGGTCATATTTTGGTACTTAATGTATGCTAAGGCTAGCATGCTATCATTTTTAACACCTTTTCAGCTCGGAGTCAAATATTATGTTTCTTGACAAATGAGACCTGTTAGCATGCTAACGCTAATATGGTAGCTTTATTTAGCTGATTTTATAGGTATACACCTCAGTCATATTTTGTTACTTAATACATGTTAATGTTAGCATGCTAGCATTTTAAACACCTTTTTCAGCTCGGAGTCAAATGTTTTGTTACCTGAGACCTGTTAGCATGCTAACGCTAATATGGTAGCTTTATTTTGCTTATTTTATAGGTATATACTTCAGTCATATTTTGGTACTTAATGTTGGCATGCTAGCATTATTAACACATTTTTCAGCTCGGAGTGAAATGTTTTGTTATTTGACAAATGAGACCTGTTAGCATGCTAAAGCTAATACAGTAGCTTTATTTTGTTTATTTTATAGGTATATACTTCAATCATATTTTGTTACTTGATACATGCTAACATTAGCAGGCTAGTATTTTTAACACATTTTTCAGCTCGGAGTTAAATGTTTTGTTATTTGACAAATGAGACCTGTTAGCATGCTAAAGCTAACACGGTAGCTTTATTTTGTTTATTTTATAGGTATATACTTCAGTCATATTTTGTTACTTGATACATGCTAACATTAGCAGGCTAGCATTTTTAACACATTTTTCAGCTCTGAGTGAAATGTTACAAATGAGACCTGTTAGCATGCTAAAGCTAATACGGTAGCTTTATTTTGTTTATTTTATAAGTATATACTTCAATCATATTTTGTTACTTGATACATGCTAACATTAGCTGGCTAGTATTTTTAACACATTTTTCAGGTCGGAGTTAAATGTTTTGTTATTTGACAAATGAGACCTGTTAGCAGGCTAACGCTAATATGGTAGCTTTATTTTGCTTATTTTATAGGTATACACCTCAGTCATATTTTCTTACTTGATACATGCTAATGTTAGCATGCTAGCATTTTTAACACATTATTCAGCTCGGAGTCAAATATTGTGTTACTTGACAAATGAAACCTGTTAGCATGCTAACGCTAATATGGTAGCTTTATTTAGTTGATTTTATAGGTATACACCTCAGTCATATTTTGTTACTTAATACATGTTAATGTTAGCATGCTAGCATTTTAAACACATTTTTCAGCTCGGAGTCAAATGTTTTGTTACCTGAGACCTGTTAGCATGCTAACGCTAATATGGTAGCTTTATTTTGCTTATTTTATAGGTATATACTTCAGTCATATTTTGGTACTTAATGTTAGCATGCTAGCATTTTTAACACATTTTTCAGCTCGGAGTGAAATGTTTTGTTATTTGACAAATGAGACCTGTTAGCATGCTAAAGCTAACACGGTAGCTTTATTTTGTTTATTTTATAGGTGTATACTTCAGTCATATTTTGTTACTTGATACATGCTAACATTAGCATGCTAGCATTTTTAACACATTTTTCAGCTCGGAGTGAAATGTTTTGTTTGACAAATGAGCCCTGTTAGCATGCTAAAGCTAACAAGGTAGCTTTATTTTGTTTATTTTATAGGTATATACTTCAGTCATATTTTGTTACTTGATACATGCTAACATTAGCAGGCTAGCATTTTTAACACATTTTTCAGCTCGGAGTGAAATGTTTTATTTGACAAATGAGACCTGTTAGCATGCTAAAGCTAACACGGTAGCTTTATTTTGTTTATTTTATAGGTATATACTTCAGTCATATTTTGGTACTTAATGTTAGCATGCTAGCATTTTTAACACATTTTTCAGCTCGGAGTGAAATGTTTTGTTATTTGACAAATGAGACCTGTTAGCATGCTAAAGCTAATACGGTAGCTTTATTTTGTTTATTTTATAGGTATATACTTCAGTCATATTTTGTTACTTGATACATGCTAACATTAGCATGCTAGCATTTTTAACACATTTTTCAGCTCGGAGTGAAATGTTTTGTTTGACAAATGTGACCTGTTAGCATGCTAAAGCTAGCAAGGTAGCTTTATTTTGTTTATTTTATAGGTATATACTTCAGTCATATTTTGTTACTTGATACATACTAACATTAGCAGGCTAGCATTTTTAACACATTTTTCAGCTTGGAGTGAAATGTTTTGTTATTTGACAAATGAGACCTGTTAGCATGCTAAAGCTAACACGGTAGCTTTATTTTGTTTATTTTATAGGTATATACTTCAGTCATATTTTGTTACTTGATACATGCTAACATTAGCAGGCTAGCATTTTTAACACATTTTTCAGCTCGGAGTGAAATGTTTTGTTATTTGACAAAGGAGACCTGTTAGCATGCTAAAGCTAATACGGTAGCTTTATTTTGTTTATTTTATAGATATATACTTCAGTCATATTTTGTTACTTGATACATGCTAACATTAGCAGGCTAGCATTTTTAACACATTTTTTAGCTCGGAATTAAATGTTTTGTTATTTGACAAATGAGACCTGTTAGCATGCTAAAGCTAATACGGTAGCTTTATTTTGTTTATTTTATAGTTATATACTTCAGTCATATTTTGTTACTTTATACATGCTAACATTAGCATGCCAGCATTTTTAACACATTTTTCAGCTCGGAGTGAAATGTTTTGTTATTTGACAAATGAGACCTGTTAGCTTGCTAACGCTAATATGGTAGCTTTATTTTGTTTATTTTATAGGTATACAGCTCAGTCATATTTTCTCACTTGATACATGCTAATGTTAGCATGCTAGCATTTTTAACACATTTTTCAGCTCGGAGTCAAATATTGTGTTACTTGACAAATGAAACTTGTTAGCATGCTAACGCTAATGTGATAGCTTTATTTAGTTGATTTTATAGGTATACACCTCGGTCATATTTTGGTACTTAATGTATGCTAATGTTAGCATGCTAGCATTTTTAACACATTTTTCAGCTCGGAGTGAAATGTTTTGTTATTTGACAAATGAGACCTGTTAGTTTGCTAACGCTAATATGGTAGCTTTATTTTGCTTATTTTATAGGTATACACCTCAGTCATATTTTCTTACTTGATACATGCTAATGTTAGCATGCTAGCATTTTTAACACATTTTTCAGCTCGGAGTCAAATGTTTTGTTATTTGACAAATGAGACCTGTTAGCATGCTAACGCTAATATGGCAGCTTTATTTAGTTGATTTTATAGGTATACACCTCAGTCATATTTTGGTACTTAATGTATGCTAAGGCTAGCATGCTATCATTTTTAACACCTTTTCAGCTCGGAGTCAAATATTGTGTTTCTTGACAAATGAGACCTGTTAGCATGCTAACGCTAATATGGTAGGTTTATTTAGCTGATTTTATAGGTATACACCTCAGTCATATTTGTTACTTGATACATGCTAATGTTAGCATGCTAGCATTTTAAACACATTTTTCAGCTCAGAGTCAAATATTGTGTTTCTTGACAAATGAGACTTGTTAGCATGCTAACGCTAATATGGTAGCTTTATTTTGCTTATTTTATAGGTATACACCTCAGTCATATTTTGTTACTTGATACATGTTGATGTTAGCATGCTAGCATTTTTAACACATTTTTCAGCTCAGAATTAAAAGTTTTGTTATTTGGCAAATGAGAGCTGTTAGCATGCTAACGCTAATATAGTAGCTTTATTTTGCTTGTTTTATAGGTATACATCTCAGTCATATTTTGTTACTTGATACATGCTAACAGTAGCAGGCTAGAATTTTTAACACTTTTTTTTTTTAGCTCGGAGTCAAATATTGTGTTACTTGACAAATGAGACCCGTTAGCATGCTAACGCTATTATGGTAGATTTATTTAGTTGATTTTATAGGTAAACATCTCAGTCATATTTTGTTACTTGATACACGCTAACATTAGCATGCTAGCATTTTAAACACATTTTTCAGCTCCGAGTCAAATATTGTGTTTATTGACAAATGTTAGCATGCTAACGCTAATATGGTAGCTTTATTTCGCTATTGATCTAGTCTGAGGAGTTTATTGTGTTGACATGTGACCTCTGGCGCCCCCTGCAGGTGACAGCTACGTGTGCAGCTCGCTGGAGGCCTACAAGAAGGTGGACTACACCAAGAACGTCAACCCCAACTGGTCCGTCAACGTTAAGGCGGCGGCGGCGGCGGCCCGCGGGCCTGCGCCGCTGGGCTGCACCAAGGCGGCGGCGGCGGCGGGGGAGAGCTGCAAGGACTTTGTGCGCCCCCGCCTGGTGACGGTGGTGCGCAGCGGCGTGAAGCCCCGCAAGGCGGTGAGGGTGCTGCTCAACAAGAAGACGGCGCGCTCCTACGAGCAGGTGCTCACCGACATCACGGACGCCATCAAGCTGGACTCTGGCGTGGTGAAGAAGATCTACACGCTGGACGGGAAACTGGTGAGTCAGCACTTTTTACTACTCTAGAAGCTAACCAGGAAGTGTTGTTGGGCGGCTTATGGCTAGCGATTGGCGCCAGCATCTGCTAGCCAGCGATTAGTGGTGCCAAATGTTAGTTAGTGATTAGTGACGGCCACTGGCTGGCCATTCGCCACAGCGGCTGATAGCTAGCAATTAGCGGTGCCGGCCGATAGCTAGTGATTAGTTGCGCTGGCTGATTGCTTGCTATTTGCGACAGCAGCTGATAGCTAGCAATTAGCGGTGCCCGCTGATAGCTAGCGATTTGCGGCACCAGTTAATAGCTAGTAATTAGCAGTGCTGGCTGATATCTAGCAATTGGCGGTGCCGACTGAGAGCTGGCAATTATTTGCGCTGGCTGATAGCTAGGAATTTGTGACAGCGGCTGTTAGCTAGCGACTTGTAGCGCCAGGTGATCGCTAGCAATTTGTGACAGCAGCTGTTAGCTAGCAATTACCGGTGCCTGCTGAAAGCTGGCAATTGTTTGCGCTGGCAGATAGCTAGCAATTAGCGGTGCCGGCTGAAAGCCAGCAATTAGTTGCGCTGGCAGATAGCTAGCAATTAGCGGTGCCGCCTGAAAATCAGCAATTAGTTGCGCTGGGTGATAGCTAGCGATTTGCGAGGCCGGCTGATAGCTAGCAATTACCGGTGCTGGCTGAAAGCTGGCAATTAATTGCGCTGGATGATTGCTAGCAATTAGCAATGCCGGCTGAGAGCTAGCGATTAGTTGCGCTGGATGATTGCTAGCAATTAGCGGTACCGGCTGATTGCTAGTGATTAGTTGCGCTGGCTGATTGCTTGCTATTTGCGACAGCGGCTGATAGCTAGCAATTAGCGGTGCCCGCTGATAGCTAGCGATTTGCGGCACCAGTTAATAGCTAGTAATTAGCAGTGCTGGCTGATATCTAGCAATTGGCGGTGCCGACTGAGAGCTGGCAATTATTTGCGCTGGCTGATAGCTAGGAATTTGTGACAGCGGCTGTTAGCTAGCGACTTGTAGCGCCAGGTGATCGCTAGCAATTTGCGACAGCAGCTGTTAGCTAGCAATTACCGGTGCCTGCTGAAAGCTGGCAATTGTTTGCGCTGGCAGATAGCTAGCAATTAGCGGTGCCGGCTGAAAGCCAGCAATTAGTTGCGCTGGCAGATAGCTAGCAATTAGCGGTGCCGCCTGAAAACCAGCAATTAGTTGCGCTGGGTGATAGCTAGCGATTTGCGAGGCCGGCTGATAGCTGGCAATTACCGGTGCTGGCTGAAAGCTGGCAATTAATTGCGCTGGATGATTGCTAGCAATTAGCAATGCCGGCTGAGAGCTAGCTATTAGTTGCGCTGGATGGTTGCTAGCAATTAGCGGTACCGGCTGATTGCTAGTGATTAGTTGCGCTGGCTGATTGCTTGCTATTTGCGACAGCGGCTGATAGCTAGCAATTAGCGGTGCCGGCTGATAGCTAACGATTTGCGGCACCAGCTAATAGCTAGTAATTAGCAGTGCTGGCTGATATCTAGCAATTGGCGGTGCCGACTGAGAGCTGGCAATTATTTGCGTTGGCTGATAGCTAGCAATTTGTGACAGCGGCTGTTAGCTAGCGACTTGTAGCGCCAGCTGATCGCTAGCAATTTGCGACAGCAGCTGTTAGCTAGCAAATACCGGTGCCTGCTGAAAGCTAGCAATTAGTTGTGCTGGCTGATAGCTAGCGATTTGCAAGTCCAGCTGATAGCTAGCAATTACCGGTGCCTGCTGAAAGCTGGCAATTGTTTGCGCTGGCAGATAGCTAGCAAGTAGCGGTGCCGGCTGAAAGCCAGCAATTAGTTGTGCTGGCTGATAGGTAGTAATTTGCAATTTCGGCTGATGGCTAGCAATTAGCGGCGCTGGCCGATAGCTCGCGATTAGTTGCATTGGCTGATTGCTTGCAACTTGCAACAGCGGCTGATAGCTAGCAATTAGCGGTGCCGGCCGATAGCGAGCGGTTTGCGTCGCCAGCTGATACCTATCAATTAGCAGTGCTGGCTGACAGCTAGCGATTAGTTGTGCCGGCTAATAGCTAGCAATTAGCAGTGCCGGCTGAGAGCTGGCAAATACTTTCATTGGCTGATAGCTAGCAATTTGCGACAGCGGCTGTTAGCTAGCGATTAGTTGCGCTGGCTGATAGCTAGCAATT
>NC_084735.1:9613413-9625913 GCF_033978785.1 Entelurus aequoreus
AAGCAGTCTTTTTCTCACAATGTGTCGACTTTTTTCTTCTAAAATTGGGAACAATTTCTCATATTCTTTCTGTTTCTGCAATATTGCAAAATTTTGTCGTAAATTATGACTTTTGTATGTAAAATTATTACTTTTTAATGCAAAATGGCGACATTTGTCATATAAAATTCAGACGTTTATCACAATGTTGCCAATTTTTTTGTTGTTCTTGTCAAATAGTGACATTTTTTGAGTAAAATTATGATTTTTGTCATCATTTTGCCAAGTAAAAATTTCCATTATTATTATAATATTGCCAACATTTTTAAATCTTCTTATAAAACTGTGACTTTTGTCAAGTAAAATTACGACTCTTTTCATAAAATTGCCCATATTATAAGCTTTTCTTGTAAAATTGCGACAGTTATTGAGTAAAATTCCAACTTTTATCATAATATTGCACAAATGTTCAGTTTTTCTTGTAAAATTTTGACTTGCGTTGAGTAAGATTACAACTTTTATTATAATACTGCCAAAATTCTAAGTTTTTCTTGTGAAACTGTGACATTTTCTCTTGTGAAATTTCAACAAGCTTTTTTATATTTGCAAAATATGTATATATTATTAATGTTACATAAATATGTATATAGAGACATACTGTAATAACTTGAAGTAAACAATGAAGATTCAAAACCAATTACAAACAAAAAATGAACTAAAAGCAGTCTTTTTCTCACAATGTGTCGACTTTTTTCTTCTAAAATTGGGAACAATTTCTCATATTCTTTCCGTTTCTGTAATATTGCAACATTAAAAAATATTGCAATATTCAGTATTTAATTTTTTGAGCAAAATGATGACTTTTGTCATAATTTTGCCAAGTAAAATTCAGATTATTATTACAATATTGCCAAAATTTTAAAAATTTCGTATAAAATTGTGACATCTGTCGAGTAAAATTACGACCCTTTTCATAAAATTGCCCAAATTTTAAGTTTTTCTTGTAAAATTGCGACTGTTGTCGAGTAAAATTCCAACTTTTATCATAAAATTGCACACATGTCCAGTTTTTCTTGTCAAATGTTGACCTGCGTTGAGTAAAATGACAACTTTTATTATAATACTGCCAAAATTCTAAGTTTTTCTTGTGAAATTCCAACTCATTTTTGTTGTTGTTCTTGTAAAATAGTGACATTTTTTGAGTAAAATTATGACTTTTGTCATAATTTTGCAGAGTAAAATCCAGAATATTATTATAATATTGCCAAAAATTTTTAATTTTCGGTAACACTTTAGTATGGGGAACACATTCACCATTAATTAGTTGCTTATTAACATGCAAATTAGTAACATATTGGCTCTTAATTAGTCATTATTAAGTAATTATTAATGCCTTATTCTGCATGGCCTTATTATACAAGCAGTAAGTCATTAACTAAGAGTTTTCCCTCAATAACCTCAGAATTATTGCTTATTAGTAACCCTAACCCTTATATGTTACCTTAGTGTCCAAATAACTCTAAATTAAGTCTTTTTTTTACTTTAGTAAGCAACTCATTAATGGTGAATATGTTCCCCATACTAAAGTGTTACCAAATGTTATAAAATTGTGACTTTTGTTGAGTAAAATTACGACTCTTTTCATAAAATTGCCCAAATTTTAAGCTTTTCTTGTAAAACTGTGACTATTATTGAGTAAAATTCCAACTTTTATCATAATATTGCACAAATGTTCAGTTTTTCTTGTCAAATCTTGACTTGCATTGAGTAAAATGACGACTTTTATTATAATGCTGCCAAAATTCAAGGTTTTTCTTGTGAAATTGTGAACTTTTCTTGTGAAATTCCAACAAATTTTTCACAACAAGCTTTTTTATATTTGCATAGTATGTATATATTATTAATGTTGTAAATACACTTCTTTATATATCTAGAAAGGCTGCTCCTAAAGAGGGAGGCATTTTTCTCAGGTCTCAAGAAGGTAACAAATACAAGAATGTGTGCGTGTGTGTGTGTTCTTGTATTTCTCGCCTTCTTGAGACACGAAGAAGGAAAAGTATCTTCCATATGAGGAGGTGTGAACAAGTGATGACATAAATCATGGTCCCAATAACATCTCTTTTAAAAGTGCTCCCCCTCTGGCCAACATGTGAAATAACAAGTGTGTGTAAACATTTGAAGTGCTCCCCCTCTGGCCAACATATGTAATAACAAGTGTGTGTAAGAAATTCAAATGTGCCCCATTTTGGCTAAAATTAATTTTAATTTAATTTTAAAAAATATATATATATTCAGACATACTGTAATAACTTGAAGTAAATAAAAAAAAAAGTTTTTTAACAAAAAGCAGTCTTTTTCTCACAATGTGTCGACTTTTTTCTTATAAAATTGGGAACAATTTCTTATATTCTTTCTGTTTCTGTAATATTGCAACATTTTGTCGTAAATTATGACTTTTGTATGTAAAATTATTACTTTTTAATGCAAAATTGTGACATTTGTCATATAAAATTCAGACGTTTATCACAATATTGCCAATTTTTTTTGTTGTTCTTGTAAAATTGTGACATTTTTTGAGTAAAATTATGACTTTCGTCATCATTTTGCCAAGTAAAAATTTCCATTATTATTATAATATTGCCAACATTTTTAAATGTTTTTATAAAACTGTGACTTTTGTCAAGTAAAATTACGACTCTTTTCATAAAATTGCCCATATTATAAGCTTTTCTTGTAAAATTGCGACTGTTATTGAGTAAAATTCCAACTTTTATCATAATATTGCACAAATGTTCAGTTTTTCTTGTAAAATTTTGACTTGCGTTGACTTTTATTATAATACTGTCAAAATTCAAAGTTTTTCTTGTGAAATTGTGACCTTTTTCTTGTGAAATTCCAACTCATTTTTCACAACAAGCTTTTTTATATTTGCATAGTATGTATATATTATTAATGTTGTAAATACACTTCTTTATATATCTAGAAAGGCTGGTCCTAAAGAGGGAGGCATTTTTCTCAGGGCTCAAGAAGGTAACAAATACAAGAATGTGTGTGTGTGTGTGTGTGTGTGTGTGTGTGTGTGTGTGTGTGTGTGTGTGTGTGTGTGTGTTCTTGTATTTCTCGCCTTCTTGAGACACGAAGAAGGAAAAGTATCTTCCATATGAGGAGGTGTGAACAAGTGATGACATAAATCATGGTCCCAATAACATCGCTTTTAAAAGTGCTCCCCCTCTGGCCAACATATGAAATAACAAGTGTGTGTAAACATTTGAAGTGCTCCCCCTCTGGCCAACATATGTGTGTGTAAGAAATTCAAATGTGCCCCCTTTGGCCAAAAATAATTTTAATTTTAATTTTTTTTATATATATATTCAGACATACTGTAATAACTTGAAATAAGTAAAAATATTTTTTTTCTAAACTATAAGCAGTCTTTTTCTCACAATATGTCGACTTTTTTCTTCTAAAATTTTACTTGGCAAAATGATGACAAAAGTCGACGATCTAAAAAAAACCGAACCCCAAAACTCAAAATTGCGCTCTAGCGCAATTTTTGAATAAAACAGAGACAAAACTGCTTCTCAGAGGAAAACTCAGACAAAACTGCTTGTAACTTCTGGTAGGAACGTTTTAGAGACATGAAACAAATACCTCTATGTAGGTCTCACTTAGACCTACATTTCATAGATTGACATCCTTCAGCAAAAATCAACAGGAAGTTTGATATCCCCACTTCAAAACACTTTTTTTTTAAAAGCGGTCACCAAACATCAAACATTATCTCCTCTGAGCGCGTTTGTCGTTTTGGCTTCAAACTACTACAGGAGAGAGATTGAACCCTTCTGATTAAAAGTTGACGAAAGCGTTTTAATAAGTGCTACGGTTTTGATTTTACGCGCCTTCAAAAAAACAACACCTAGGAAAAAGACTCAGACACAACTTCCTCTAACTCCCAGTACGAATATCGTAGAGACACGAAACAAAAACCTCTATGTAGGTCTCACTCAGGACTACCACTGGACAAAAGTATTGGGACACCTAGGACTAGCACCAGCCAAAATGCGGACCCGACCAACGCTGCTTGCAGCTTTAATTTTTGGTTGTTCTTGTAAAATAGTGAGATTTTTTGAGTAAAATGATGACTTTTGGTTTGGTGACGTTCGGTGATATTTTGACTAGTTTGGGGGCGGGGCTGGGTGTGAATAATGAAATGTTATTAACGTTAAAACCATAATATTACATTTTTGCGGGTGTACCTAATGTTGTGGCCTGTGGAGAGGGAAAAGAGAAAGGAGGTCGAGACGACGTGAACATAAGGAGGGGGGGCGCCCGAGGACAACACATTGCATTGTGGGTACATGTCTCATCTGGTGCACGTGTGACACGGTGGTCGTCACACCACAGTTGTCGTTACATCGCGGTGCGTTCAGGGAACTCTGTTTATTTGCCTTCATTCCCAGAAGAGAAGACTCTTTGTCTTATAGTCAAATAATGTTATCTTTTTGGCTAAAGTGGTAATCAATAAGGTCATCAGCAAGACTTCATCACGTCCATCCATCCGTCCGTTTGCTACCGCTTGTCCCTTTTTGGGGTGTTTGCCATACTTTCCTGTCAGAAGAAAGCAGCTTTTGCAGAGCTGAGTGCCTTCAGCACCACGGCCAGCTCCTGTGGGCGGGGCTTGTGTGAGCTCACTTGCGTCCTGACGTCACCTCTGTCGCTCTCTTAAAGTCGCAGAGACGGTCATTTTGATGTTTTTATCCATCCATCCATTTCCTACCGCTTGTCCCTATCGGGGTGGCGGGGGGTGCGAAAAAAATAAATAAATGAAATATATCGATTTTTTTGTAAGCTCCTCGCAAGTTTGGTCTCTCAGTCATAAAGATGTTAAAATAAGTCAGGTATTGTTTTATTTATTTTTAAATTCAAAACTTACAGTATCAATTTTAAATGTATCTGTCAAAATAAAGTAAAAAAAAAACAAAAATAAAAAAAATGATGATGTTTTTTTTTGCCAAAGACAACCATGTTTTAAGGGAAAAAACACAAAATACACTTTTTTAAATATTATTATTATTTATTTATTTATTTATTTAGGAATGACATCTAAATAAAAGAGTCAACATTGCAACTTTTTACCTGTTTGCTCTTTTATTACACTTTTTTTACATTAGTCTCTTTTTGTTATTGTTTACAACTCTGGTACAAAAGGACAAAAGAAGTAATAATTGTTGTTTAGTTATTGTGTATTATTGACTCATTTATTTAATTCAATATTTAGATTATTTAAGCTTTGGGGCTCCCCTCAAATTTGGTGTCTAAGTCATAAAAATGTTAAAAAAAAATTGAATAAAAATGTGTTATTATTATTTTATCATTCAAAACATCTCCAGATAACTTCAGGTTTGTCTGGTTGTATTAATTTTTTTTTTGAGCATTGACATTTAAATAAAAGAGTCAACATTGCAACTTTTTCTCCTCACTTTTCTCCTGTTTGCTCTTTTATTCCACTTTTTTACATCAGTCTCTTTTGGTTATTGTTTACAACTCAGGCACAACAGGACAAAATAAGTAATAATTTGGTGCTAGTAGTTTTTTTTGGTTTTTGTTTAGTTATTGTGTACTGTTGACCAATTTATTTAATTCAATATTTAGATTATTTAACCTTTGGGACTCCCCTCAAATTTGGTCTCTATGTCATAAAAATTAAAAAAAAAAAAACAACTAATAAAAATGTGTTATTATTCTATTATTATTCAAAACATATCCAGATAACTTCAGGTTTGTCTGGCCATATTAAGTTTTTTTTTTTTAGCATTGACATTTAAATAAAAGAGTCAACATTGCAACTTTTCTCCTCACTTTTCTCCTGTTAGCTCTTTTATTCCACTTTTTTACATCAGTCTCTTTTTGTTGTTGTTTACAACTCAGGTACATAAGGACAAAATAAGTAATAATTTGGTGCTAGTATTTTTTTTTTGTTTAGTTATCATGTACTGTTGACCAATTTATTTAATTCAATATTTAGATTTTTTGTGTTTTTAATTTTAACCCCTCAGATTTGGTCTCTAAGTCATAAAAATGTTAAAAAAATAAGTCATATATTATTACTTTTTTATCCTTCAAAACATCTCCAGATAACTTCAGGTTTGTCTGTGGATATTAAGTGAAACTTTTTAATGTTTTATGTGCTTTTTGCCAAAGACAACCTTGTTTTTTTTACTGCAAAAACACAAAAATACACAAATAACTTTTTTTTGAGCATTGACATTTAAATAAAAGAGTCAACATTGCAACTTTTTCTCCTCACTTTTCACCTGTTTGCTCTTTTATTCCACTTTTTTTACATCTGTATAAAAATAAATATATAATTATTGATCAATTTTATCCAGTGAATTCATTTTAGAACGAAACATGAATAAAAAAAAATGTTAAGTATAAAAATCATGTAGATTTGAGGTCGTATCGCCCATTTTCTAGTTTTAATTATCTTAAATTTGTTCATTTTAATTAAAAACGTATATAATTCGTTTTAGTACAAAACATGTATCGGTCTTTTTTTAAAGTATAAAAATCCTGTAGATTTTAGGTCGTATTGCCCATCTTCTAGTATTGATTATCTTAAATTTGTTAATTTGAACTTTAAAAAAATATATAATTATTAAACAACTGTATCCAGGGAATTCGTTTTAATAAAAAACATGTATAAAAAAATGTTTAAAGTATAAAAATCCTGTAGATTTTAGGTCGTATCGCCCATCTTCTAGTTTTAATTATCTTAAATTTGTTCATTTGAATTAAAAAAATGTAGAATTATTGAACAAATTTATCCCGTGAATTTGTTTTAGTACAAAACATGCATAATTTTTTTAAAGTACGTATAAAAATCCTGTAGATTTTAGGTCGTATCGCCCATTTTCTAGTTTTAATTATCTAAAAAATTCTTGATTTTAACTAAAAATATATCATTATTGAACAATTTAATCCCGTGAACTAATTTAAATAAAAAACATGTATCAATTTTTTTTTTAAGTATAAAAATCCTGTAGATTTTAGGTCGTATCGCCCATTTTCTAGTTTTAATTATCTAAAAAATTCTTAATTTTAACTAAAAATATATCATTATTGAACAATTTAATCCCGTGAATTCATTTAAATAAAAAACATGTATACATTTTTTTTTTAAGTATAAAAATCCTGTAGATTTTAGGTCGTATCGCCCATCTTCTAGTTTTTATTATCTTAAATTTGTTAATTTGAATTAAAAAAATTTAGAATTATTGAACAAATTTATCCTGTGAATTTGTTTTAGTACAAAACATGCATAATTTTTTTAAAGTACGTATAAAAATCCTGTAGATTTTAGGTCGTATCGCCCATCTTCTAGTTTTAATTATCTTAAATTTGTTCATTTGAATTAAAAAAATGTAGAATTATTGAACAATTTTATCCCGTGAATTCATTTTAGAACAAAATATCTATTTATATTTTTTTAAAGTATAAAAATCCTGTAGATTTTAGGTCGTATTGCCCATCTTCTAGTTTTAATTATCTTAAATTTGTAAGTTTGAACTAAAAAAAATATATGATTATTGATACATTTGATCAGTAATGTTTTTGTTATTGTTTAATAATATTTCCCTGCACACAGGAGGCAAAAGAAGTAATAATAGGTTTAGTAGATGGTAGTTTTTGTTGAGCTACTATTGATTTTGTTTGTATGCAACAATTGTCGGACAGAAGGCAGCACAAAAACGTGTTGGAATGAGGAATAAAGACGTCAAAACAGCTCATAATATAAATGTTATGATATATTTATGGTGACAACATCAACACCATATTTCCACTATAGTCCCGCACTGCCCCCTGGTGGCCGCCTGCAACACTGCCTTTACACTCCAGCAGTGTCATCTTTATTTACTGGGTGAGGGACAGGGACAAGCGGTAGGAAATGGATGGATGGATGGGACAGTTCGTCGCTTTTTATTCTTAAAAAGACATCAAAGTGAAGATGAAATAGGGTTGTGCAAAAGTATAGGGACACAGAGGTTGGACTTCAGTCCTGGTGGTTCGTCAGGGAGACGTTTTTTGGACAGTTGTAGGGTCTTCCCGGAAGTTGTTCAATTGGGGGACTGAGCAGAATTGTATTTATGTCAAACAAGTTTTGTACTCTTTTTTTTTTTTATTAATTGATGCATATTTTATACTCAAAGGAATTCACAGGAAAAAAATGGTTCAAAAATGATATATTTTTGGTCAAATTAAAACATTTAAGATCATTGAAACGAGAAGATGGGCGATAAGACTTCAAATCTACAGGATTTTTATACTTAACATTTTTTTTATTCATGTTTTGTTCTAAAATGAATTCACTGGATAAAATTGATCAATAATTATATATATTTTTTTATACTGATGTAAAAAAAGTGGAATAAAAGAGCAAACAGGTGAGAAGTGAGGAGAAAAAGTTGCAGTGTTGACTCTTTTATTTAAATGTCAATGCTCAAAAGTTATTTGTGTATTTTTGTGTTTTTGCAGTAAAAAAAAACAAGGTTGTCTTTGGCAAAAAGCACATAAAACATAAAAAATTGATCAATAATTATTTTTATTTTTTTTTAGTTCAAACTAAAAAATTTAAGATAATTAAAACTAGAAGATGGGCGATACGACCTAAAACCTACAGAATTTATATATTTTTAAAAAATGTACACAGGTTTTTTATTTAAAATAATTCACAGAATTAAATTGTTCAATTATTATATATTTTTAGTTCAAAATAACAAATTTAAGATAATTAAAATGAGAAGATGGGCGATACGACCGAAAATCTACAGGATTTTTATACTTTAAAAAAAATGATGCATGTTTTTTACTAAAACCTATTCACTGGATAAAATTGATCAATAATATTTTTTTTTAATTCACCAACAAATTTAAGATAATTAAAACTAGAAGATGGGCGATACGACCTAAAATCTACAGGATTTTTATACTTAAAAAAAATGTATACATATTTTTTATTGAAATTAATTCACGGGATTAAATTGTTCAATGATTATATATTTTTTAGTTCAAAATAACAAATTTAAGATAATTAAAATGAGAAGATGGGAGATACGACCTAAAATCTACAGGATTTTTATACTTAAAAAAAAATGATGCATGTTTTGTACTAAAACGAATTCACTGGATAAAATGTATCAGTAATTATATATATATTTGTAATTCAAACTAACAAATTTAGGATAATTAAAACTAAAAGATGGGCGATACGACCTAAAATCTACAGGATTTTTATACTTTAAAAAAATGAAAACATATTTTTTATTAAAATTAATTCACGGGATTAAATTGTTCAATGATTATATATTTTTATTTCAAATTAAAACATTTAGGATAATTAAAACTAGAAGATGGGCGATACGACCTAAAATCTACAGGATTTTTATACTTAAAAAAAATGTATACATATTTTTTATTAAAATTAATTCACGGGATTAAATTGTTCAATGATTATATATTTTTATTTCAAATTAACACATAAAGATAATTAAAACTAGAAGATGGGCGATACGACCTAAAATCTACAGGATTTTTATACTTAAAAAAAATTTACACATATTTTTTATTGAAATTAATTCACGGGATTAAATTGTTCAATAATTATATATTTTCATTTCAAATTAACACATTTAAGATAATTAAAACTGGAAGATGGGCGATACGGCCGAAAATCTACTGGATTTTATACTTTAAAAAAAATGATGCACGTTTTGTACTAAAACGAATTCACAGGATAAAATGTATCAGTAATTATATATATATTTTTAATTCAAACTAACAAATTTAAGATAATTAAAACTAGAAGATGGGCGATACGACCTAAAATCTACAGGATTTTTATACTTTAAAAAAAAGTACACATATTTTTTATTGAAATTAATTCACGGGATTAAATTGTTCAATAATTATATATTTTCATTTCAAATTAACACATTTAAGATAATTAAAACTGGAAGATGGGCGATACGGCCGAAAATCTACAGGATTTTTATACTTAAAAAAAATGTACACATATTTTTTATTGAAATTAATTCACGGGATTAAATTGTTCAATAATTATATATTTTCATTTCAAATTAACACATTTAAGATAATTAAAACTGGAAGATGGGCGATACGGCCGAAAATCTACTGGATTTTATACTTTAAAAAAAATTATGCATGTTTTGTACTAAAACGAATTCACAGGATAAAATGTATCAGTAATTATATATATATTTTTAATTCAAACTAACAAATTTAAGATAATTAAAACTAGAAGATGGGCGATACGACCTAAAATCTACAGGATTTTTATACTTTAAAAAAATGTATACATATTTTTTATTGAAATTAATTCACGGGATTAAATTGTTCAATAATTATATATTTTTATTTCAACTTAACACATTTAAGATAATTAAAACTAGAAGATGGGCGATACGGCCGAAAATCTACAGGATTTTATACTTAAAAAAAAATTACATGTTTTGTTCTAAAACGAATTCACGGAATTCAATTGTTTTTTTTTTAGTTCAAAATAACAAATTTAAGATAATTAAAATGAGAAATATCTACAGGATTTTTATACTTTGAAAAAAATGTATACATGTTTTGTACTAAAATGAATTCACGGGATAAAATTGTTCAATAATTATATTAGTTTTTGGTTAAAATTAACAAGTTTGAGATAATTAAAACTAGAAGATGGGCGATACAACCTAAAATCTACATGATTTTTATACTTAATTTTTTTTTTAATACATGTTTGAACTAAAATTAATTCACTGGATAAAATTGTTCAACAATGATACTTTTTAGTTCAAATTAACAAATTTAAGATAATTAAAATTAGAAGATGGGCGATACGACCTAAAATCTACAGCATTTTTAAACTTAAAAAAAATGTATACATATTTTTTACTAAAATGAATTCACCGGATACAGTTGTTAAATAATTATATTAGTTTTTCGTTAAAATTAACAAATTTAAGATACTTAAAACTAGAAGATGGGCGATACGACCTAAAATCTACAGGATTTTTTTACAAACATTTTTTTTTTTATACATTTTTTGTTCTAAAATGAATTCACTGGATAAAATTGATCAATAATTATATATTTGTTTAGTTCAAACCAACAAATTTAAGATAATTAAAACTAGAAGATGGGTGATACGACCTAAAATCTACAGGATTTTTATACTTTAAAAAAAAATGTATACATGTTTTTAATTTAAATTATTTCACGGGATTACATTGTTCAATACTGAAAACAAAGTTTCGTTGTACTTGTGCGATGACAATAAAGTCCTATCCTATCCTATTAAGATCATTAAAACTAGAAGATGGGCGATACAACCTCAAATCTACAGGATTTTTATACTTTCAAAAAGATTGATACATGTTTTGTGCTAAAACGAATTCCATCCATCCATCCATTTTCTACCGCTTGTCCCTTTTAGGGGTGCTGGAGCAAATTCACGGAATAAAATTGTTCAATAATTATATGCGTTTTTAGTTAAAATGAACACATTTAAAATAATTAAAACTAGAAGATGGGCGATACGACCTAAAATCTACAGGATTTTTATACTTTAAAAAAAATGTATACATGTTTTTTTATTGAAATTAATTCACAGGATTAAATTGTTCAATGATTATATATTTTTAGTTAAAATTAACAATTTTAAGATAATTAAAACGAGAAGATGGGCGATACGACCTAAAATCTACAGGATTTTTATACTTTAAAAAAATTGATACATGTTTTGTACTAAAATGAATTCAGGGAATAAAATTGTTCAATAATTATATATTTTTTTAGTTCAAACTAACAAATTTAAGATAATTAAAACTATAAGACGGGCGATACGACCTAAAATCTACAGGATTTTTATACTTAAAAAGAATGTATACATATTTTTTATTGAAATTAATTCATGGGATTAAATTGTTCAATAATTACATATTTTTTAAAATTCAAATTAACAAATTCAAGATAATTAAAACGAGAAGATGGGCGATACGACCTAAAATCTACAGGATTTTTATACTTTTAAAAAAATGATGCATGTTTTGTACTAAAACGAATTCACTGGATAAAATTGATCAATAATTATATATATATTTTTAATTCAAACTAACAAATTTAAGATAATTAAAACTAGAAGATGGGCAATACGACCTAAAATCTACAGGATTTTTATACTTTAAAAAAATGTATACATATTTTTTATTGAAATTAATTCACGGGATTAAATTGTTCAATGATTATATGTTTTTATTTCAAATTAACACATTTAAGATAATTAAAACTAGAAGATGGGCGATACGGCCGAAAATCTACAGGATTTTATACTTTAAAAAAAATTACATGTTTTGGGACGGCGTGGCGAAGTTGGTAGAGTGGCTGTGCCAGCAATCGGAGTGTTGTTGGTTACTGGGGTTCAATTCCCACCTTCTACCTTCCTAGTCACGTCC
>NC_084735.1:9635913-9638413 GCF_033978785.1 Entelurus aequoreus
CATGATATTAGTACACTGTTATCTTGTCGTACAGGATATTAGTGTACTGTTATCTTGTCGTACAGGATACTAGTACACTGTTATCGTGTCGTACAGGATATTAGTATACTGCTATCTTGTCGTACAGGATACTAGTACATTGTTATCGTGTCGTACAGGATATTAGTACACTGTTATCTTGTCGTACAGGATATTAGTACACTGTTATCTTGTCGTACAGGGTATTAGTACACTGTTATCTTGTCGTACAGGATATTAGTACACTGTTATCTTGTCATACAGGATACTAGTACACTGTTATCGTGTCGTACAGGATATTAGTACACTGTTATCTTGTCGTACAGGATATTAGTATACTTTTATTGTGTCGTACAGGATATTAGTACACTGTTATCTTGTCGTACAGGATATTAGTATACTGTTATTGTGTCGTACAGGATATTAGTATACTGTTATTTTGTCGTACAGGATATTAGTACACTGTTATCTTGTCGTACAGGATATTAGTACTCTGTTATTTTGTCATACATGATATTAGTACACTGTTATCTTGTCGTACAGGATATTAGCACACTGTTATCTTGTCGTACAGGATATTAGTACACTGTTATCTTGTCGTACAGGATATTAGTACACTGTTATTGTGTCGTACAGGATATTAGTACACTGTTATCTTGTCGTACAGGGTATTAGTACACTGTTATCTTGTCGTACAGGATACTAGTACACTGTTATCGTGTCGTACAGGATATTAGTACACTGTTATCTTGTCGTACAGGGTATTAGTACACTGTTATCTTGTCGTACAGGATATTAGTACACTGTTATCTTGTCGTACAGGATACTAGTACACTGTTATCGTGTCGTACAGGATATTAGTACACTGTTATCTTGTCGTACAGGATATTAGTACACTGTTATCTTGTCTTAGAGGATATTAGTACACTGTTATCTTGTCGTACAGGGTATTAGTACACTGTTATCTTGTCGTACAGGATATTAGTACACTGTTATCTTGTCGTACAGGATACTAGTACACTGTTATCGTGTCGTACAGGATATTAGTACACTGTTATCTTGTCGTACAGGATATTAGTACACTGTTATCGTGTCGTACAGGATATTAGTACACTGTTATCTTGTCGTACAGGATATTAGTACACTGTTATCTTGTCGTACAGGATATGAATACATTGTAATAGAGGATGATATGTTGTTGTACATTTCCAGTAGCAGCTGACACACTCACTGCGCTAACGAGCCGTAACGAGCGGCGAGCAGCAGCGTTTTTGGGGAGGCATCAGGCAGGCGTCACACGGCTCATTAATCACACATGTTTGTTTGCTAAATGTCACGCCTCGCTGAGTCGCCGCCGCGGCAAACAAAGCAATCACGTCTGCATTAGCGGCCCAAAGGTCAAGTCGGTAAAAATTGTCAGAGAGATGGCGAGTGCTAACGTGCTAACGTGCTAAACTGTCCTGCAGAGTGTCGCATGATGAGGCCCATGAACTACACCAAGATGTCCGCCTCTTGGACCCGAAGCTCCCCCAGGACTCTGATCCAGACCAGGCGCAGCAAGTCCCCCGCATCTGGTAAGAAACTGAATACTTGACCTGCTGGAGTTGGAGGAAAAAAGGATGATTATTCTTGCTGATAGTCCTGTCGCCCATTCCAGTCTTGTGCAGGTCTACAATTGTGTCCCTTATCCTCCCAAATAGTCCTGTTGTCCATTGTAGTCTTGTGAAGGTCTACAATCGTGTCCTTTATCCTCCCTAACAGTCCTGTTGTCCATTGTAGTCTTGTGCAGGTCTACAATTGTGTCCCTTATCCTCCCTAACAGTCCTGTTGTCCATTGTAGTCTTGTGCAGGTCTACAATTGTGTCCCTTATCCTCCCTAACAGTCCTGTTGTCCATTGTAGTCTTGTGCAGGTCTACAATTGTGTCCCTTATCCTCCCTAACAGTCCTTTTGTCCATTGTAGTCTTGTGCAGGTCTATAATCTTTGTCCCTTAACCTCCCTATTAGTCTTGTCGTCCATTCCAGTCTTGTGCAGGTCTATAATCTGTGTCCCTTAATTTCCCTATTAGTCTTGTCGTCCATTCCAGTCTTGTTTGGGTCTATAATTATGTCCCTTAACCTCCTCAATTGTCTTGTAGTCCATTCCAGTCCTGAGCGGGTCTACAATCTTGTCCCTTAAACTCCCTAATAGTTTTGTAGTCCATTGCAGTCGTGTGCAAGTCTACAATCTTGTCCCTTAGACTCTCTGATAGTTTGGTAGTCCATTGCAGTCTGGTGCAGGTCTACACTCTTGTCTCTTTAACTATCTAATAGTCTTTGAGTCCATTCCAGTCCTGTGCATGTCTACAACCTTGTCCCTTAAACTCCATAATAGTTTTGTAGTCCATTGCAGTCTTGTGCAGGTCTTTAATCTTGTCCCTTAAACTCCCTAATAGTTTGGTAGTTCATTGCAGTCTGGTGCAGGTCTACACTCTTGTCTCTTT
>NC_084735.1:9643413-9673413 GCF_033978785.1 Entelurus aequoreus
TGAGTAAAATTAACTGTTAAAGGTTAGTACTATTAGTGGAGCAGCAGCACGCACAATCATGTGTGCTTACGGACTGTATCCCTTGCAGACTGTATTGATATATATTGATATATAATGTAGGAAGCAGAATATGAAACAACCCTTTTGTGTGAATGTATCTTGTGTTTTTTATGTTGATTTAATTAAAAAAAACAAAAAAAAAACCCAAAAAAACGATACCGATAATTAAAAAAACGATACCGATAATTTCCGATATTACATTTTAAAGCATTTATCGGCCGATAATATCGTGTGTGTGTGTGTGGCATGCATAATATATATTCAAATGAGGACGACGTCCTAAGGGAGACCAAGAAGAGGCACAAAAAGAAAAGATGGCCGCAGCAGTGAAGCTGACACCCTCACGTCAATCCAATCCAGAACATTCTATCAATCAATAATCACGTATTGATACAATCCAGAACATTCTATCAATCAATAATCACGTATTGATACAATCCAGAACATTCTATCAATCAATAATCACGTATTGATATTTGATGTTCACTTCACTTTATCATACAGGTTATGATACAGGACCATTATTACCAGCAAAAACAAAACATACGTGGCCTCGTCTCTCATAAGGATTGTGAACAATTGGCAACATTCTTGTATCGCATATGATATCACACACAAGTAAACACACCGCAGGACCGCTTGTATCGCATGTGATATCACACACAAGTAAACACGCTGCAGGACCGCTTGTATCGCACATGATATCACACACAAGTAAACACGCCGCAGGACCGCTTGTATCGCACATGATATCACACACAAGTAGACACGCCGCAGGACAGCTTGTATCGCACATGATATCATACACAAATAAACACACCGCAGGACTGCTTGTATCGCACATGATATCACACACAAGTAAACATGCCGCAGGACCGCTTGTATCGCACATTATATAATACACAAATAAACACACAGCAGGACTGCTTGTATCGCACATGATATCATACACAAATAAAAACACCGCAGGACTGCTTGTATCGCACATGATATCACACACAAGTAAACACGCCGCAGGACCGCTTGTATCGCACATGATATACACAGATAAACACGCCGCAAGACCTCTTGTATCGCACATGATATCACACACAGGTAAACAAGCCGCAGGACCACTTGTATCGCACATGATATCACACACAAGTAAACATGCCGCAGAACCACTTGTATTGCACTTTGTATCACACACAGGTAAACAAGCTGCAGGACCGCTTGTATCGCACATGATATCACACACGAGTAGACACGCTGCAGGACTGCTTGTATCGCACGTGTTATCACACACAGGTAAACAGGCTGCGGGACCACTTGTATCGCACATGATATCACACACGAGTAAACACGCCGCAGGACTGCTTGTATCGCACGTGTTATCACACACAGATAAACAGGCTGCGGGGCCACGTGTATCGCACGTGATATCACACACAGGTAAACAGGCTGCGGGGCCACTTGTATCGCACGTGATATCACACACAGGTAAACAGGCTGCGGGGCCACTTGTATCGCACGTAATATCACACACAGGTAAACAGGCTGCGGGACCACTTGTATCGCACATGATATCACACACGAGTAAACACGCCGCAGGACTGCTTGTATCGCACGTGTTATCACACACAGATAAACAGGCTGCGGGGCCACGTGTATCGCACGTAATATCACACACAGGTAAACAGGCTGCGGGGCCACTTGTATCGCACATGATATCACACACGAGTAAACATGCCGCAGGACTGCTTGTATCGCACGTGTTATCACACACAGGTCAACAGGCTGCGGGGCCACTTGTATCGCACGTGATATCACACACAGGTAAACAGGCTGCGGGGCCACTTGTATCGCACGTGATATCACACACAGGTAAACAGGCTGCGGGGCCACTTGTATCGCACATGATATCACACACAGGTAAACAGGCTGCGGGGCCACTTGTATCGCACGTGATGTCACACACAGATAAACAGGCTGCGGGGCCACTTGTATCGCACGTGATATCACACACAGGTAAACAGGCTGCGGGGCCACTTGTATCGCACATGATATCACACACGAGTAAACACGCCGCAGGACTGCTTGTATCGCACGTGTTATCACACACAGGTAAACAGGCTGCGGGGCCACGTGTATCGCACGTGATATCACACACAGGTAAACAGGCTGCGGGGCCACTTGTATCGCATGTGATGTCACACACAGGTAAACAGGCTGCGGGGCCACTTGTATCGCACGTGATATCACACACAGGTAAACAGGCTGCGGGGCCACTTGTATCGCACATGATATCACACACGAGTAAACACGCCGCAGGACTGCTTGTATCGCACGTGTTATCACACACTGGTAAACAGGCTGCGGGGCCACTTGTATCGCACGTGATATCACACACAGGTAAACAGGCTGCGGGGCCACTTGTATCGCACATGATATCACACACGAGTAAAGACGCCGCAGGACTGCTTGTATCGCACGTGTTATCACACACTGGTAAACAGGCTGCGGGGCCACTTGTATCGCACGTGATGTCACACACAGATAAACAGGCTGCGGGGCCACTTGTATCGCACGTAATATCACACACAGGTAAACAGGCTGCGGGGCCACTTGTATCGCACATGATATCACACACGAGTAAACACGCCGCAGTACTGCTTGTATCGCACGTGTTATCACACACAGATAAACAGGCTGCGGGGCCACGTGTATCGCACGTGATATCACACACAGGTAAACAGGCTGCGGGGCCACTTGTATCGCACGTGATATCACACACAGGTAAACAGGCTGCGGGGCCACTTGTATCGCACGTGATATCACACACAGGTAAACAGGCTGCGGGGCCACTTGTATCGCACGTGATATCACACACAGGTAAACAGGCTGCGGGGCCACTTGTATCGCACATGATATCACACACGAGTAAACACGCCGCAGGACCGCTCGTATCGCACATGATATCGGTTCCTTTGGATGCGATCCCCTACATGCATTTTTGCTGGTATCCTGCTCTGAAGTGTTATTTTCCACAGTATCGTCCCTCGACAAGATGCAGTGGCATGAACGTGCTGGCAGAAATGTGAGGGCTGCACCCACTTTTGTGACACACACACACACACACACACACACACACACACACACACACACACACACACACACACACACACACACACACACACACACACACACACACACACACACACACCATCATTAGATCAGATCAGATGGTCATGTGACTCATGACCGTGACCTTTTCTCACGTCAACTCTCCCCACTAGAACATAAGGTGTTGTCTTCACACACACAACCTGCCCACTATCACTCAGTCAGACGGCGGGCACAGGAAGTGTTTCTAACACACACACACACACACACACACACACACACACACACACACACACACACACACACACACATTCTTGTATTTGTTACCTTCTTGAGACGTGAGAAAAATGCCTCCCTCTTTAGGACCAGCCTTTCTAGATATATAAAGAAGTGTATTTACAACATTAATAATATATACATCCATCCATCCATCCATCCATCTTCTTATCCGTGTTCGGGTCGCGGGGGCAGCAGCCTAAGATGGGTCAAATGGCAAAATATATTACAAATGTACTTTGAGGTGTGTACTGTTCCTGGAAAAATGTGTTTAAAATGCTAGCATGCTAATGTTAGCATACATCAAGTACCAAAATATGACTGACATGTACACCTACAAAATTAACTAAAAAAAAATCAAAAAAATCTAGCATACTAACATTAGCATGCTAACGGGTATCATTAGTCAAGTGACAAAGAATGAGGTGTATACCTGCTAAATTAGCTAAAAATGCTAACTTTAAGATGGGTCAAATGCTAAAATATATTACTTTGAGGTGTGTACTGTACCTGGAAAATGTGTTTAATCATCAACAATAATCAATAACAATTTATCGTTAGTCAAGTGACAAAAAATGAGGTCTTCCATTGGAGTGGCGTGTGTGTGTGTGTGTGTGTGTGTGTGTGCAGACTGAGGCGGTTACCACGGCAACACACAGCGTGTCCAGTGTGTGTCCATATAAGTCAATAAGTTCCTGACACAGACTGCCCGCAGTGAAGCACACTGACGCGTCCCAGTTTTTAGGACCTGAGTCAGACCATGGCACCGCTCTGTGACAAATGTCCACACAACGCCAATCTGTGGGACATATCCCCACAACGCCAGAAATGTGTATATATATGTATATATGTGTATATATACAGTATATGTATATATGTGTATATATATATATATATATATACATATATATATATATATATATATATATATATATATGTGTATATATATGTGTATGTATGTGTATATATATATGTATATTTGTGTATATATACAGTATATGTATATATGTGTATATATATATATATATGTATATATGTGTATATATATATATATATATATATATATGTGTATATATATGTGTATGTATGTGTATATATATATGTATATTTGTGTATATATACAGTATATTTTACAAGCTACAAGCAATTTTATGAAAAGAGTCGTAATTTTTCTCGACAAAAGTCACAATTTTATCAGGGAACTTTAAAATGTTGGCAATATTATAATAATAATTGGAATTTTACTTGGAAAATGATGACAAAAGTCGTCATTTTACTCAACGCAAGTCAAAATGTTAGAAGAAAAACCGAACATTTGTGCAATATTATGATAAAAGTTGGAATTTTACTCAATAATAGTCGCAATTTGACAAGAAAAGCTTACAATTTGGGCAATTTTATAAAAAGAGTAGTAATTATACTCGACAAAAGTCACAATTTTATAAGAAAACTTTGAAATGTTGGCAATATTATAATAATAATTGGAATTTTACTTGGCAAAATGATGACAAAAGTCATCATTTTACTCAACACAAGTCAAAATGTTACAAGAAAAACTGAACATGTGTGCAATATTATGATAAAAGTTGGAATTTTACTCAACAACAGTCGCAATTTGACAAGAAAAGCTTAACATTTTTGGCTTTTTTTGAAAAGAGTCGTAATTTTACTCGACAAAAGTCATAATTTTATAAGAAAACTTTAAAATGTTGGCAATATTATAACAACAATCGGAGTTTTACTTGGCAAAATGATGACAAAATCTTCTTTTTACTCAACGCAAGTCAAAATGTTACAAGAAAAACTGAACATGTGTGCAATATTGTGATAAAAGTTGGAATTTTACTCAATAATAGTCGCAATTCCACAAGAAAAGCTTAAAATTTGGGCAATTTTATGAAAAGAGTCATAATTTTACTCGACAAAAGTCACAATTTTATAAGAAAACTTTAAAATGTTGGCAATATTATGATAATATTCGGAATTTTACTTGGCAAAATTATGACAAAATCTTTTTTTTACTCAACGCAAGTCAAAATTTTACTAGAAAAACCGAACATGTGTGCAATATTATGATAAAAGTTGGAATTTTACTCAATAATTGTCGCAATTTGACAAGAAAAGCTTACAATTTGGGCAATTTTATAAAAAGAGTCGTAATTTTACTCGACAAAAGTCACAATTTTATAAGAAAACTTTAAAATGTTGGCAGTATTATGATAATCTTCGGAATTTTACTTGGCAAAATTCTGACAAAAGTCTTTATTTTTACTCAACGCAAGTCAAAATTTTACAAGAAAAACTGAACATGTGTGCAATATTATGATAAAAGTTGGAATTTTACTCAATAATAGTCGCAATTTGACAAGAAAAGCTTAAAATTTGGGCAATTTTATAAAAAGAGTAGTAATTATACTCGACAAAAGTCACAATTTTATAAGAAAACTTTAAAATGTTGGCAATATTATAATAATAATTGGAATTTTACTTGGAAAATTATGACAAAAGTCGTCATTTTACTCAACGCAAGTCAAAATGTAAGAAGAAAAACTGAGCATGTGTGCAATATTATGATGAAAGTTTAAAATTTACTCAACAACAGTCGCAATTTGACAAGAAAAGCTTAAAATTTGGGCAATTTTATGAAAAGAGTCGTAATTTTTCTCGACAAAAGTCACAATTTTATCAGGGAACTTTAAAATGTTGGCAATATTATAATAATAATTGGAATTTTACTTGGCAAAATTATGACAAAATCTTCTTTTTACTCAACGCAAGTCAAAATTTTACAAGAAAAACCGAACATGTGTGCAATATTATGATAAAAGTTGGAATTTTACTCAACAACAGTCGCAATTTGACAAGAAAAGCTTAAAATTTGGGCAATTTTATGAAAAGTCGTAATTTTACTCGACAAAAGTCACAATTTTATAAGGAAACTTTAAAATGTTGGCAATATTATAACAACAATCGGAGTTTTACTTGGCAAAATGATGACAAAATCTTCTTTTTACTCAACGCAAGTCAAAATTTTACAAGAAAAACCGAACATGTGTGCAATATTATGATAAAAGTTGGAATTTTACTCAACAACAGTCGCAATTTGACAAGAAAAGCTTAACATTTTTGGCTTTTTTTGAAAAGACTCGTAATTTTACTCGACAAAAGTCATAATTTTATAAGAAAACTTTAAAATGTTGGCAATATTATAATCATAATCGGAGTTTTACTTGGCAAAATTATGACAAAATCTTCTTTTTACTCAACGCAAGTCAAAATGTTACAAGAAAAACTGAACATGTGTGCGATATTATGATGAAAGTTGGAATTTTACTCAACAACAGTCGCAATTTTACAAGAAAAGCTTAAAATTTGGGCAATTTTATGAAAAGAGTCATACTTTTTCTCGACAAAAGTCACAATTTTATAAGAAAACTTTAAAATGTTGGCAATATTATAATCATAATCGGAGTTTTACTTGGCAAAATTATGACAAAATCTTCTTTTTACTCAACGCAAGTCAAAATTTTACAAGAAAAACTGAACATTTGTGCAATATTATGACAAAAGTTGGAATTTTACTCAATAATAGTCGCAATTTGACAAGAAAAGCATACAATTTGGGCAATTTTATAAAAAGAGTCGTAATTTTACTCGACAAAAGTCACAATTTTATAAGGAAACTTTGAAATGTTGGCAATATTATAATCATAATCGGAGTTTTACTTGGCAAAATTATGACAAAATCTTCTTTTTACTCAACGCAAGTCAAAATTTTACAAGAAAAACTGAACATTTGTGCAATATTATGATATAAGTTGGAATTTTACTCAACAACAGTCGCAATTTGACAAGAAAAGCTTAACATTTTTGGCTTTTTTTGAAAAGAGTCGTAATTTTACTCGACAAAAGTCACAATTTTATAAGGAAACTTTAAAATGTTGGCAATATTATAATCATAATCGGAGTTTTACTTGGCAAAATTATGACAAAATCTTCTTTTTACTCAACGCAAGTCAAAATTTTACAAGAAAAACCGAACATGTGTCCAATATTATGACAAAAGTTGGAATTTTACTCAACAACAGTCGCAATTTGACAAGAAAAGCTTACAATTTGGGCAATTTTATAAAAAGAGTAGTAATTATACTCGACAAAAGTCACAATTTTATAAGGAAACTTTAAAATGTTGGCAATATTATGATAATCTTCGGAATTTTACTTGGCAAAATTATGACAAAAGTCGTCATTTTTACTCAACGCAAGTCAAAATTTTACAAGAAAAACTGAACATTTGTGCAATATTATGATAAAAGTTGGAATTTTACTCAATAACAGTCACAATTTTACAAGAAAAGCTTAAAATTTGGGCAATTTTATAAAGAGAGTAGTAATTATACTCGACAAAAGTCACAATTTTATAAGAAAACTTTAAAATGTTGGCAATATTATAGTAATCTGAATTTTACTTGGGAAAATTATGACAAAAGTCGTCATTTTACTCAACGCAAGTCAAAATGTTACAAGAAAAACTGAACATGTTTGCAATATTATGACAAAAGTTGGAATTTTACTCAACAACAGTTGCAATTTTACAAGAAAAGCTTAAAATTTGGGCAATTTTATGAAAAGAGTCATACTTTTTCTCGACAAAAGTCACAATTTTATAAGGAAACTTTCAAATGTTGGCAATATTATAATAACAATCGGAATTTCACTTGGCAAAATGATAACAAAAGTCATAATTTCACTCAAAAAATGTCACTATTTGACAAGAACGACAAACAAATTGGCAACATTGTCATAAAAGTCTGAATTTTATACGACAAATGTCACCATTTTGCATTAAAAATGTATAATTTTACATCATAAAAAGTAATCATTTTAAGAGAAAATGTTGCAATATTACAGAAACAGAAAGAATATGAGAAATTGCTCCCAGTTTTAGAAGAAAAAAGTCGACACATTGTGAGAAAAAGTTCATTTTTTTGTTTGTAATTGGTTTTGAATCTTCATTATATACTTCAACCTATTACAGTATGTCTCTATTTACATATTTATTTATTAATTTTGGCCAAAGGGGACGCGTTTCAATTTCTCACACACACTTGTTATTTCATACAAGAAAAACCGAACATGTGTGCGATATTATGATAAAAGTTGGAATTTTACTCAATAATAGTCGCAATTTGACAAGAAAAGCTTAAAATTTGGGCAATTTTATGAAAAGAGTCATACTTTTTCTCGACAAAAGTCACAATTTTATAAGAAAACTTTAAAATGTTGGCAATATTATAATCATAATCGGAGTTTTACTTGGCAAAATGATGACAAAATCTTCTTTTTACTCAACGCAAGTCAAAATTTTACAAGAAAAACCGAACATGTGTGCAATATTATGACAAAAGTTGGAATTTTACTCAACAACAGTCGCAATTTTACAAGAAAAGCTTAAAATTTGGGCAATTTTATAAAAAGAGTAGTAATTATACTCGACAAAAGTCACAATTTTATAAGAAAACTTTAAAATGTTGGCAATATTATAATAATAATTGGAACTTTACTTGGAAAATTATGACAAAATCTTCTTTTTACTCAACGCAAGTCAAAATTTTACAAGAAAAACTGAACATTTGTGCAATATTATGATAAAAGTTGGAATTTTACTCAACAACAGTCGCAATTTCACAAGAAAAGCTTAAAATTTGGGCAATTTTATGAAAAGAGTCGTAATTTTACTCGACAAAAGTCACAATTTTATAAGAAAACTTTAAAATTTTGGCAATATTATAATAATAATCTGACATTTTTATTGGCAAAATTATGACAAAAGTCATCATTTTACTCAACGCAAGTCAAAATTTTACAAGAAAAAACTGAACATGTGTGCGATATTATGACAAAAGTTGGAATTTGACTCAACAACAGTCGCAATTTGAGAAGAAAAGCTTAACATTTTTGGCTTTTTTTGAAAAGAGTCGTAATTATACTCGACAAAAGTCACAATTTTATAAGAAAACTTTAAAATTTTGGCAATATGATAATCTTCGGAATTTTACTTGGCAAAATTATGACAAAAGTCTTTATTTTTACTCAACGCAAGTCAAAATTTTACAAGAAAAACGGAACATGTGTGCAATATTATGATAAAAGTTGGAATTTTACTCAACAACAGTCGCAATTTGACAAGAAAAGCTTAACATTTGGGCAATTTTATGAAAAGAGTCTTAATTTTACTCGACAAAAGTCACAATTTTATAAGAAAACTTTAAAATGTTGGCAATATTATAACAACAATCGGAATTTTACTTGGCAAAATGGTAACAAAAGTCATAATTTCACTCAAAAAATGTCACTGTTTGACAAGAACGACAAACAAATTGGCAACATTGTGATAAAAGTCTGAATTTTATAGGACAAATGTCACCATTTTGCATTAAAAAATGTATAATTTTACATCATAAAAAGTAATCATTTTAAGAGAAAATGTTGCAATATTACAGAAACAGAAAGAATATGAGAAATTGCTCCCAACTTTAGAAGAAAAAAGAAAAAAAAAGGTCATTTTTTTGTTTGTAATTGGTTTCGAATCTTCATTATATACTTCAACCTATTACAGTATGTCTCTATTTACATATTTATTTATTAATTTTGGCCAAAGGGGACGCGTTTCAATTTCCTCACACACACTTGTTATTTCATATGTTGACCGGAGGGGGAGCACTTTTAAAAGCGACACACAGTCTCCTTTTTGGGGCCACCCTCATTTTGATGGATGTCACCACCAATGAGACATTGTCTATTAGATGCAATGTTATTGAAACCTCACATGGAAGCTACTTTTCCTCGTCGATGTCTCAAGAAGGGCAGCGATACAAGAACACACACACACACACACACACACACACACACACACACACGCACACTACCTCCCTCCGGCTCTGCGTGCGCGTCACCGTGTGCGCACGCCTCTCGCTCCCGCCTCTGCACGTCCGTGTAGTACCGCGCCGCTCTCCTCTTCCCATTCAACACTTTAGCAGGCGAGGACCCACACTGTGCTCTTCACCATGCCGGGGGACCAAGGTAGGCCTGGGGGGGGCCGAGGTTCTCGTCGTCGTCATGCCCTTCTCCTCGTCGTGTGTGTGTGTGTGTGTGTGTGTGTGTGTGTGTGTGTGTGTGTGTGTGTGTGTGGGGGGGGGGGTCACACAAGCGTCTTGATGCTACAATGCACCCATTTGGAGGATGGAGACTGTCAGACGTGTTGTGTAACCGAGAGTGTGTGTGTGTGTGTGTGTGTGTGTGTGTGTGTGTGTGTGTGTGTGTGTGTGTGTGTGTGTGTGCTGGCTTTCATCAATGGAGACGGTGTAGTGTGCATGCGTGTGCGGTTGTGTAACGTCCATTTGTGTCAGCTGTGCTGCTGCATTATGCACGGAGTTGTGCGTGGAATAATTTACATGATACTCTTATCAATATTTCACATTGAAAAAAAGGGGGGATGTCATGTCATCTCATAATAAATACGGCGGGTCATCCATGTCCAGTGGAAAAAAACAAACAAACAAAGAAAACGTATAAAAAATGTTGTTGCTTTTTGCATTTTCAATAGAATTTAATCAAGGTTTTTTTTTTGTTTAAATGACAAGAAATGTGTGGAATTATTTGGAGACGCATGCTTTTTTGGCGGAGATGGTTTTTTTGTGACATGGGTTGCACATGATTTCGTCAGAAAGTGACATCGTTTTTTTTTCTATTGTGTTACACAATCTGTAAGCTTCTATTGTGTAAAAAAAATAAAAGAGGACTTTGATGAGTGCTTTTGGTTTAAAAAATGAGCTATGCTGGATCATGCTTAGAGTATTCTTGTTATGCATGTGGACTCCCTAAGTGAACACATGTTGGAATATCATGTATAGTGCTGTCAAACTATTTATTAAAAAAAAAAAAAAAAAGATTATTATTTGTATTTAAAACAACTTTATCGTTTTTTTAAGATTGTTTAATTAATATTTTTTTCACATCTTCATTTAACAAAAAAAGCATATATTAATAAATATCGTTTTTAGTGCTGCAAACAATAAAAAAAAATCTGATTATTAAATATTTTGACTGAAAACAAAACAATCTTTTTATAGAAATGTTTTAATTAATTTTTTTTTTGGTGCTGGCAAACAATTGATTTAAAATAAATATAAGTATATTAAATATTTTGATTCAAAACATAATCTTTTATCACATTTTTTTTTTTTTTTAAAGGTAATTTTTGGTGCTGGCAAACAATATATTTTTTAAATCAGATTGTTAAATATTTTTATTTAAAACAAAATAATCGTTTTATCAAAATTATTTAATCAATAACTTTTTTCACATGTTTATTTGACAAAATAGGCATGTATTAAATATAATTTTTAGTGCTGGCAAACAATAAAAAAAAATCTGATTATTAAATATTTTGATTTAAAACAAAATAATATTTTTATCAAAATTATTTAATTATTAGTTTTTGGTGCTGGCAAACAATTTATTTAAAAAATAATCAGATTATTAAATATTTTGATTTAAAACAAAATAATCTTATCGAAATGTTTTAATATTTTTTTTTTTGGTGCTGGCAAACAATTGATTTAAAAAAATATAAGTATATTAAATATTTTGATTTAAAACATAATCTTTTATCACTTTTTTTTTTTTTTTTAAAGATAATTTTTGGTGCTGGCAAACGATATATTTTTTAAATCAGATTGTTAAATATTTGTATTTAAAACTAAATAATCGTTTTATCAAAATTATTTAATCAATAACTTTTTTCACATGTTTATTTGACAAAATAAGCATCAATTAAATATAATTTTTAGTGCTGGCAAACAATAAATTAAAAAAATCAGATTATTAAATATTTTGATTTAAAACAAAATAATATTTTTATCAAAATTATTTAATTATTAGTTTTTGGTGCTGGCAAACAATTTATTTAAAAAATAATCAGATTATTAAATATTTTGATTTAAAATAAAATAATATTTTATCAAAATGTTTTAATTAATATTTTTTTGGTGCTGACAAACAATTGATTTGAAAAAATATAAGTATATTAAATATTTTGATTTAAAACATAATCTTTTATCAATTTTTTTTTTTTTTAAAGGTAATTTTTGGTGCTGGCAAACAATATATTTTTTAAATCAGATTGTTAAATATTTTTATTTAAAACAAAATAATCGTTTTATCAAAATTATTTAATCAACAACTTTTTTCACATGTTTATTTGACAAAATAAGCATATATTAAATATAATTTTTAGTGCTGGAAAACAATTTAAAAAATCATCAGATTATTAAATATTTTGATTTAAAACAAAATAATTTTTTAATCAAAATTCTTTAATTTTTTCCCCCGACATTTTTATTTAACAAAATAAGCATATATTAAATATATTTTTGGTAGCTGGCAAACAATTTAAAAAAAAATCAGATTGTTAAATATTTTTATTTAAAACAAAATAATCGTTTTATCAAAATTATTTAATCAATAACTTTTTTCACACGTTTATTTGACAAAATAAGCATAATTGTATTTTTTTTAAATCAGATTATTAAATATTTTGATTTAAGTTAATGTACCAATGATAGTCACACACACACTAGGTGTGGTGAAATGTGTCCTCTGCCTTTGACCCATCCCCTTGTTCACCCCCTGGGAGGTGAGGGGAGCAGTGGGCAGCAGCAGTGGGCAGCAGCAGTGGGCAGCAGCGGTGCCACGCCCGGGAATCATTTTTGGTGATAAAACAAAATAGTCTTTTTATCAAAATTATTTAATACATTTTTTTTCCACATGTGTATTTAACAAAATAAGCATATATTAAATATCATTGTTGGTGCTTGCAAACAATTTTTAAAAAAAATGAAATTGTTAAATATTTTGATTTAAAATAGAATAATCGTTTTATAAGATTATTTAATTAAAAAAAATGTATCATGTTTATTTGACAAAATAAGCATTTTTAAAAAAATAATTTTTTTATTGCTGGAAAACAATTACTTTTTTACATCAGATTATTAAATATTTTGATTTAAAACTAAATATTTTTATTAAAATTATTAAATTATTTTTTCCCCTCACATTTTTATATTTTTTAGTGCTGGCAGACAATATTTTTTTTAAAATCAGATTATTAAATATTTTTATTTAAAACAAAATAATCGTTTTATCAAAGTTATTTTATTTATTTTTTTTCACATTTTTATTTAACAAAAAAAAGCATATATTAAATATAATGTTTAGTGCTGGCAAACCTTTTTTTTTTCTTTTTAGAAAATCCGATTATTAAATATTTTGATTTAAAACAAAAAAACGTTTTATAAGATTATTTAATTAATACTTTTTTTCACATGTTTATTTAACAAAACAAGCATGTATTAAATATAATTGTTGGTGCTGGCAAACAATTTATTCAAAAAAATAATCAAATTATTAAATATTTTGATTTTTTTTTAAATAATATTTTTATCAAAATTATTTAATTAAAAATGTTTTCCACGTGTTTATTTAACAAAATAAGCATATATTATAAGCTGTCGAACAAAAATGTATTTTAATCAGATTATTAAATATTTTGATTAATATATATTAAATATCATTGTTGGTGCTTGCAAATAATTAAAAAAAAAATCAAATTGTTAAATATTTTTATTTAAAATAGAATAATCGTTTTATAAGATTATTTAATTAACAATTTATTTCACATGTATTAGTTTAGTATTTATTTAAAAAAGAATCAAATTATCAAATATTTTGATTCAAAACTAAATAATTGTTTTCTCAAAATTATTTTTTTAATAGTTTTTTTATTTAACAAAATAAGCATACAAGTAAATATTATTTTTATTGCTGGCAAACAATTATTTTTTTAATCAGCTTTAAAAAAAAAAAGTTTTTTTAATATTATTTAATAATTTTTTAATATATTTTTATTCAATAAAAAATATACATATAACTTTTAGTGTTGTCAAACAGTTTTAATCATATTATTGAATACTCTGATATAAAAGTATATATAATTAATTATTTTGTATATATGTTCAACAAAATAAGTATACATACAAATAAAATGTTAAAGCAGATTATCCAATAATCTGATTTTTAAAAAAAATAATAGTTTGAAGCGCTAAACAATTTAGGGTAGACGTTAGAACCTCCAACAGGAAGTTCAGCTCCGACAGCCAATCATGTTTTTTTTAATTATTTCCTGTGAGACGGACTGGACTTTAATTAAAGCCGCTTAACGAGGTCACCCTGCCGGGGGGTCAAAGACCGCCTCAATCCTGCCAAATTGCGCTCCTGTTGTGCGTGTTTTCACATGGCAATGAATATTTTGTAGTCAGGGAAGTAGTCTTTGCCATTATATGTCTTTTTGTTGTGCCCTACAAAGTGTTAATACTGCAAGTATTGTACGTATCACGCAAGGTGCATCTTTGTTGTGGCTTTTATTAACGCGTGTTTAAAAACCGCCATGTAAAATCGCTAATGCTAATCAGTAGCTTGTACGTTAATGACATATATAGGGGTGGGTACCGAACACATTTCAACTGATACGGTACCAATTTCCGCTACCTGGGAATCGATAACGGTACCAATCGTTGGTACTTTTGTGCGTGTTAGTAAATATCAATTGTTTGATGGTAAAATGTTATTGTTTTTCATGTAAGATTTAAAAATGCGCTGATTCTAATAATACTCGTTATATCTCGTTTTATTGTGTCACATTTGAGTCTCATCTGCAGTGCAGTTGCACTTCCAAGACATTAGGTGGCAGAACTGGTATGTTTTCCAACCAGGAAACTGAATGTGTTATGTTGATGGTATGGGGGTGTATTAGTGCCCAAGACATGGGTAACTTACACATCTGTGAAGGCACCATTAATGCTGAAAGGTACATACAGCTTTTGGAGCAACATATGTTGCCATCCAAGCAACGTTACCATGGACGCCCCTGCTTATTTCAGCAAGACGATGCCAAGCCACGCGTTACAACATAATGGCTTCGTAGTAAAAGAGTGCGGGTACTAGACTGGCCTGCCTGTAGTCCAGACCTGTCTCCCATTGAAAATGTGTGGCGCATTATGAAGCCTAAAATATCACAACGGAGACCCCCGGACTGTTGAACAACTTAAGCTGTACATCAAGCAAGAATGGGAAAGAATTCCACTTCAAAAATGTGTCTCCTCAGTTCCCAAACCTTTACTGGGTGTTGTTAAAAGAATGGGAAATAATTCCACCTAAAAAATGTGTCTCCCCAGTTCCCAAACCTTTACTGCAGTGGTTCTCAAACTTTTTTTGTCATCCCCCACTTTGGACAAGGGGGAGCCCCAACAGAACGCTAATGCCAAGCTTAACATTTTCAAATGTATCGAACATCAAGTAACATCAAGTTTTATACATTCAAACTCAATAACATAAAATAAAATCAAGTTCAATAATAAATAAAATAACTGTGCAGCTGTGGTATAACTTGCATCAAGTTCAATATCAAATAAAATAACTTGCATCAATTCAATAATAAATAAAACAAAAGTGTTATAACTTGCATCAAGTTCAATAATAAATCAAAAAAAGTGTTATAACTTGCATCAAGTTCAATAATAAATCAAATAACAGTGTTATAACTTGCATCAAGTTCAATAATAAATCAAATAACTTGCATCAAGTTCAATAATAAATAAAACAAAAGTGTTATAACTTGCATCAAGTTCAATAATAAATAAAACAAAAGTGTTATAACTTGCATCAAGTTCAATAATAAATAAAACAAAAGTGTTATAACTTGCATCAAGTTCAATAATAAATAAAACAAAAGTGTTATAACTTGCATCAAGTTCAATAATAAAAAAAAAGTGTTATAACTTGCATCAAGTTCAATAATAAATCAAATAAAAGTGTTATAACTTGCATCAAGTTCAATAATAAATAAAACAAAAGTGTTATAACTTGCATCAAGTTCAATAATAAATCAAATAAAAGTGTTATAACTTGCATCAAGTTCAATAATAAATCAAATAAAAGTGTTATAACTTGCATCAAGTTCAATAATAAATCCAATAAGTGTTATAACTTGCATCAAGTTCAATAATAAATAAAACAAAAGTGTTATAACTTGCATCAAGTTTAATAATAAATCAAATAAAAGTATTATAACTTGCATCAAGTTCAATAATAAATCAAATAAAAGTGTTATAACTTGCATCAAGTTCAATAATAAATCAAATAAAAGTGTTATAACTTGCATCAAGTTCAATAATAAATCAAATAAAAGTGTTATAACTTGCATCAAGTTCAATAATAAATCAAATAAGTGTTATAACTTGCATCAAGTTCAATAATAAATAAAACAAAAGTGTTATAACTTGCATCAAGTTCAATAATAAATCAAATAAAAGTGTTATAACTTGCATCAAGTTCAATAATAAATAAAACAAAAGTGTTATAACTTGCATCAAGTTCAATAATAAATCAAATAAAAGTGTTATAACTTGCATCAAGTTCAATAATAAATCAAATAAAAGTGTTATAACTTGCATCAAGTTCAATAATAAATCAAATAAAAGTGTTGTAACTTGCATCAAGTTCAATAATAAATCAAATAAAAGTGTTGTAACTTGCATCAAGTTCAATAATAAATCAAATAACTTGCATCAAGTTCAATAATAAATAAAACAAAAGTGTTATAACTTGCATCAAGTTCAATCATAAATAAAACAAAAGTGTTATAACTTGCATCAAGTTCAATAATAAATCAAATAAAAGTGTTGTAACTTGCATCAAGTTCAATAATAAATCAAATAACTTGCATCAAGTTCAATAATAAATAAAACAAAAGTGTTATAACTTGCATCAAGTTCAATAATCAATAAAACAAAAGTGTTATAACTTGCATCAAGTTCAATAATAAAAAAAAGTGTTATAACTTGCATCAAGTTCAATAATAAATAAAACAAAAGTGTTATAACTTGCATCAAGTTCAATAATAAATAAAACAAAAGTGTTGTAACTTGCATCAAGTTCAATAATAAAAAAAAGTGTTATAACTTGCATCAAGTTCAATAATAAATCAAATAAAAGTGTTATAACTTGCATCAAGTTCAATAATAAATCAAATAAAAGTGTTATAACTTGCATCAAGTTCAATAATAAATCAAATAAAAGTGTTATAACTTGCATCAAGTTCAATAATAAATCAAATAAAAGTGTTGTAACTTGCATCAAGTTCAATAATAAATCAAATAACTTGCATCAAGTTCAATAATAAATAAAACAAGTGTTATAACTTGCATCAAGTTCAATAATAAATAAAACAAAAGTGTTATAACTTGCATCAAGTTCAATAATAAATCAAATAAAAGTGTTGTAACTTGCATCAAGTTCAATAATAAATCAAATAACTTGCATCAAGTTCAATAATAAATAAAACAAAAGTGTTATAACTTGCATCAAGTTCAATAATCAATAAAACAAAAGTGTTATAACTTGCATCAAGTTCAATAATAAATCAAATAAAAGTGTTGTAACTTGCATCAAGTTCAATAATAAATCAAACAAAAGTGTTATAACTTGCATCAAGTTCAATAATAAATAAAACAAAAGTGTTATAACTTGCATCAAGTTCAATAATAAAAAAAAGTGTTATAACTTGCATCAAGTTCAATAATAAATCAAATAAAAGTGTTATAACTTGCATCAAGTTCAATAATAAATCAAATAAAAGTGTTGTAACTTGCATCAAGTTCAATAATAAATCAAATAACTTGCATCAAGTTCAATAATAAATAAAACAAAAGTGTTATAACTTGCATCAAGTTCAATAATAAATAAAAAGTGTTATAACTTGTATCAAGTTCAATAATAAATAAAACAAAAGTGTTATAACTTGCATCAAGTTCAATAATAAATAAAAAGTGTTATAACTTGCATCAAGTTCAATAATAAATAAAACAAAAGTGTTATAACTTGCATCAAGTTCAATAATAAATAAAACAAAAGTGTTATAACTTGCATCAAGTTCAATAATAAAAAAAAGTGTTATAACTTGCATCAAGTTCAATAATAAATCAAATAAAAGTGTTGTAACTTGCATCAAGTTCAATAATAAATCAAATAAAAGTGTTGTAACTTACATCAAGTTCAATAATAAATCAAATAACTTGCATCAAGTTCAATAATAAATAAAACAAAAGTGTTATAACTTGCATCAAGTTCAATAATAAAAAAAAAAGTGTTATAACTTGCATCAAGTTCAATAATAAATCAAATAAAAGTGTTGTAACTTGCATCAAGTTCAATAATAAATCAAATAAAAGTGTTGTAACTTGCATCAAGTTCAATAATAAATCAAATAACTTGCATCAAGTTCAATAATAAATAAAACAAAAGTGTTATAACTTGCATCAAGTTCAATAATAATAAAAAAAGTGTTATAACTTGCATCAAGTTCAATAATAAATCAAATAAAAGTGTTGTAACTTACATCAAGTTCAATAATAAATCAAATAACTTGCATCAAGTTCAATAATAAATAAAACAAAAGTGTTATAACTTGCATCAAGTTCAATAATAATAAAAAAAGTGTTATAACTTGCATCAAGTTCAATAATAAATCAAATAAAAGTGTTGTAACTTGCATCAAGTTCAATAATAAATCAAATAAAAGTGTTGTAACTTGCATCAAGTTCAATAATAAATCAAATAACTTGCATCAAGTTCAATAATAAATAAAACAAAAGTGTTATAACTTGCATCAAGTTCAATAATAATAAAAAAAGTGTTATAACTTGCATCAAGTTCAATAATAAATCAAATAAAAGTGTTGTAACTTACATCAAGTTCAATAATAAATCAAATAACTTGCATCAAGTTCAATAATAAATAAAACAAAAGTGTTATAACTTGCATCAAGTTCAATAATAATAAAAAAAAGTGTTATAACTTGCATCAAGTTCAATAATAAATCAAATAAAAGTGTTGTAACTTACATCAAGTTCAATAATAAATCAAATAACTTGCATCAAGTTCAATAATAAATAAAACAAAAGTGTTATAACTTGCATCAAGTTCAATAATAATAAAAAAAGTGTTATAACTTGCATCAAGTTCAATAATAAATCAAATAAAAGTGTTGTAACTTGCATCAAGTTCAATAATAAATCAAATAACTTGCATCAAGTTCAATAATAAATGAAAATAAAAGTGCCACTTTGCAATCTTTGGCAAAAAAAGGAGGACAGGGCAAGTGAACATGAGTTTTACAGTACTCCAGCATTAGTGGCTGCAATGAGCATGTTTTGCACTGCACAGCTTTTCAAATGGGTGTTGCAGGCTTGACACTGCCACTGTTAAAACCTCATTGAATTCGGGGCTGAGCTGCCTTGACGCGAGTGTTTCCCGGTGAATGACACATTGTGTCCAATGCGCATTTGGCGCAACCCTCTTTATTAGAGCCTGCAGCCCGTTTCTTGACTTTGCCATGCGCGCCATCAGAGCAAAAGCCCACACAGTTTTCCCATTTAAGGTCGTGTTCTTTGAGGAAACTGTCTATTATCTTGAACAGCTCATCAGCAGTGGCTCTATTTTTTATGTATTTGCAAAACAGCAAATCCTCGCACAGTGACTCGCCATTCACAAAGCTTCCGCTTAGCCCCGCCCCCATTAGTTACTGTTGCTGTCTGTCAAACTTTCGCTCCTACCTAGAAATGTAAAGCATACAGGAAAAATAAGTAATTTACATTTATCTATATAGCGGATTTCACGGACAGAATCACAAAGTGATTTCCAGTGTGTATAGAAAATGAAAGCATAGTAAAAAAAAAATATCAAAGAATATAATAATAAAAAAATTTAAAAAATCAAAGTGAAATTTCCTCCCGTTCCTCGCGCCCCACCTGTCATGTCTCTATTCCCCACCAGTGGGGCGCGCCCCACACTTTGAGAAACGCTGCTTTACTGAGTGTTTGTTAAAAGAATGGGAAAGAATTCCACTTCAAAAATGTGTCTCCTCAGTTCCCAAACCTTTACGGAGTGTTGTTAAAAGAATGGGAAAGAATTCCCCTTCAAAAATGTGTCTCAATCAATCAATCAATCAATCAATCAATGTTTATTTATATAGCCCTAAATCACAAGTGTCTCAAAGGGCTGTACAAGCCACAACGACATCCTGAGTGTTTGTTAAAAGAATGGGAAATAATTCCCCTTCAAAAATGTGTCTCCTCAGTTCCCAAACCTTTACTGAGTGTTTGTTAAAAGAATGTGAAAGAATTCCACTTCAAAAATGTGTCTCCTCAGTTCCCAAACCCTTGCTAAATGTTGTTAAAATAATGTGAAAGAATTCCACTTCAAAAATGTGTCTCCTCAGTTCCCAAACCTTTACTGGGTGTTGTTAAAAGAATGGGAAAGAATTCCCCTTCAAAAATGTGTCTCCTCCGTTCCCAAACCTTTACTGGGTGTTGTTAAAAGAATGGGGAAGAATTCCCCTTCAAAAATGTGTCTCCTCAGTTCCCAAACCTTTACTGAGTGTTGTTAAAAGAATGTGAAAGAATTCCACTTCAAAAATGTGTCTCCTCAGTTCCCAAACTTTTACGGAGTGTTGTTAAAAGAATGGGAAAGAATTCCACTTCAAAAATGTGTCTCCTCAGTTCCCAAACCTTTACTGGGAGTTGTTAAAAGAATGGGAAAGATTTCCACTTCAAAAATGTGTCTCCCCAGTTCCCAAACCTTTACTGAGTCTTGTTAAAAGAATGTGAAAGAATTCCCCTTCAAAAATGTGTCTCCTCAGTTCCCAAACCTTTACTGGGTGTTGTTAAAAGAATGTGAAAGAATTCCACTTCAAAAATGTGTCTCCTCAGTTCCCAAACCTTTACTGAGTCTTGTTAAAAGAATGGGAAAGAATTCCACTTCAAAAATGTGTCTCCTCAGTTCCCAAACCTTTACTGAGTCTTGTTAAAAGAATGGGAAAGAATTCCACTTCAAAAATGTGTCTCCTCAGTTCCCAAACCTTTACTGAGTGTTGTTAAAAGAATGGGAAAGAATTCCCCTTCAAAAATGTGTCTCCTCAGTTCCCAAACCTTTACTGGGTGTTGTTAAAAGAATGGGAAAGAATTCCACTTCAAAAATGTGTCTCCTCAGTTCCCAAACCTTTACTGAGTGTTTGTTAAAAGAATGGGAAATAATTCCACTTCAAAAATGTGTCTCCTCAGTTCCCAAACTTTTACGGAGTGTTGTTAAAAGAATGGGAAAGAATTCCCCTTCAAAAATGTGTCTTCTCCGTTCCCAAACCTTTACTGAGTGTTGTTAAAAGAATGGGAAAGAATTCCACTTCAAAAATGTGTCTCCTCAGTTCCCAAACTTTTACGGAGTGTTGTTAAAAGAATGGGAAAGAATTCCCCTTCAAAAATGTGTCTTCTCCGTTCCCAAACCTTTACTGAGTGTTGTTAAAAGAATGGGAAAGAATTCCCCTTCAAAAATGTGTCTTCTCCGTTCCCAAACCTTTACGGAGTGTTGTTAAAAGAATGGGAAATAATTCCCCTTCAAAAATGTGTCTCCTCAGTTCCCAAACTTTTACGGAGTGTTGTTAAAAGAATGGGAAAGAATTCCCCTTCAAAAATGTGTCTTCTCCGTTCCCAAACCTTTACGGAGTGTTGTTAAAAGAATGGGAAAGAATTCCCCTTCAAAAATGTGTCTTCTCCGTTCCCAAACCTTTACTGAGTGTTGTTAAAAGAATGGGAAATAATTCCCCTTCAAAAATGTGTCTCTTCAGTTCCCAAACCTTTACGGAGTGTTGTTAAAAGAATGGGAAAGAATTCCACTTCAAAAATGTGTCTCCTCAGTTCCCAAACCTTTACGGAGTGTTGTTAAAAGAATGGGAAATAATTCCCCTTCAAAAATGTGTCTCCTCAGTTCCCAAACCTTTACTGGGTGTTGTTAAAAGAATGGGAAAGAATTCCACTTCAAAAATGTGTCTCCTCAGTTCCCAAACCTTTACTGAGTGTTTGTTAAAAGAATGGGAAAGAATTCCACTTCAAAAATGTGTCTCCTCAGTTCCCAAACCTTTACTGAGTGTTTGTTAAAAGAATGGGAAAGAATTCCACTTCAAAAATGTGTCTCCTCAGTTCCCAAACCTTTACGGAGTGTTGTTAAAAGAATGGGAAATAATTCCCCTTCAAAAATGTGTCTCCTCAGTTCCCAAACCTTTACTGGGTGTTGTTAAAAGAATGGGAAAGAATTCCACTTCAAAAATGTGTCTCCTCAGTTCCCAAACCTTTACTGAGTGTTTGTTAAAAGAATGGGAAAGAATTCCACTTCAAAAATGTGTCTCCTCAGTTCCCAAACCTTTACTGAGTGTTTGTTAAAAGAATGGGAAAGAATTCCCCTTCAAAAATGTGTCTCCTCAGTTCCCAAACCTTTACTGAGTGTTTGTTAAAAGAATGGGAAAGAATTCCCCTTCAAAAATGTGTCTTCTCCGTTCCCAAACCTTTACTGAGTGTTGTTAAAAGAATGGGAAAGAATTCCACTTCAAAAATGTGTCTCCTCAGTTCCCAAACTTTTACGGAGTGTTGTTAAAAGAATGGGAAAGAATTCCCCTTCAAAAATGTGTCTTCTCCGTTCCCAAACCTTTACTGAGTGTTGTTAAAAGAATGGGAAAGAATTCCCCTTCAAAAATGTGTCTTCTCCGTTCCCAAACCTTTACGGAGTGTTGTTAAAAGAATGGGAAATAATTCCCCTTCAAAAATGTGTCTCCTCAGTTCCCAAACTTTTACGGAGTGTTGTTAAAAGAATGGGAAAGAATTCCCCTTCAAAAATGTGTCTTCTCCGTTCCCAAACCTTTACGGAGTGTTGTTAAAAGAATGGGAAAGAATTCCCCTTCAAAAATGTGTCTTCTCCGTTCCCAAACCTTTACTGAGTGTTGTTAAAAGAATGGGAAATAATTCCCCTTCAAAAATGTGTCTCTTCAGTTCCCAAACCTTTACGGAGTGTTGTTAAAAGAATGGGAAAGAATTCCACTTCAAAAATGTGTCTCCTCAGTTCCCAAACCTTTACGGAGTGTTGTTAAAAGAATGGGAAATAATTCCCCTTCAAAAATGTGTCTCCTCAGTTCCCAAACCTTTACTGGGTGTTGTTAAAAGAATGGGAAAGAATTCCACTTCAAAAATGTGTCTCCTCAGTTCCCAAACCTTTACTGAGTGTTTGTTAAAAGAATGGGAAAGAATTCCACTTCAAAAATGTGTCTCCTCAGTTCCCAAACCTTTACTGAGTGTTTGTTAAAAGAATGGGAAAGAATTCCACTTCAAAAATGTGTCTCCTCAGTTCCCAAACCTTTACGGAGTGTTGTTAAAAGAATGGGAAATAATTCCCCTTCAAAAATGTGTCTCCTCAGTTCCCAAACCTTTACTGGGTGTTGTTAAAAGAATGGGAAAGAATTCCACTTCAAAAATGTGTCTCCTCAGTTCCCAAACCTTTACTGAGTGTTTGTTAAAAGAATGGGAAAGAATTCCACTTCAAAAATGTGTCTTCTCCGTTCCCAAACCTTTACTGGGTGTTGTTAAAAGAATGGGAAATAATTCCCCTTCAAAAATGTGTCTCCTCAGTTCCCAAACCTTTACTGGGTGTTGTTAAAAGAATGGGAAAGAATTCCACTTCAAAAATGTGTCTCCTCAGTTCCCAAACCTTTACTGAGTGTTTGTTAAAAGAATGGGAAAGAATTCCACTTCAAAAATGTGTCTCCTCAGTTCCCAAACCTTTACTGAGTGTTTGTTAAAAGAATGGGAAAGAATTCCCCTTCAAAAATGTGTCTCCTCAGTTCCCAAACCTTTACTGAGTGTTTGTTAAAAGAATGGGAAAGAATTCCCCTTCAAAAATGTGTCTCCTCAGTTCCCAAACCTTTACTGAGTGTTTGTTAAAAGAATGGGAAAGAATTCCACTTCAAAAATGTGTCTTCTCCGTTCCCAAACCTTTACTGGGTGTTGTTAAAAGAATGGGAAATAATTCCCCTTCAAAAATGTGTCTCCTCAGTTCCCAAACCTTTACTGGGTGTTGTTAAAAGAATGGGAAAGAATTCCACTTCAAAAATGTGTCTCCTCAGTTCCCAAACCTTTACTGAGTGTTTGTTAAAAGAATGGGAAAGAATTCCACTTCAAAAATGTGTCTCCTCAGTTCCCAAACCTTTACTGAGTGTTTGTTAAAAGAATGGGAAAGAATTCCCCTTCAAAAATGTGTCTCCTCAGTTCCCAAACCTTTACTGAGTGTTTGTTAAAAGAATGGGAAAGAATTCCCCTTCAAAAATGTGTCTCTTCAGTTCCCAAACCTTTACGGAGTGTTGTTAAAAGAATGGGAAAGAATTCCACTTCAAAAATGTGTCTCCTCAGTTCCCAAACCTTTACGGAGTGTTGTTAAAAGAATGGGAAATAATTCCCCTTCAAAAATGTGTCTCCTCAGTTCCCAAACCTTTACTGGGTGTTGTTAAAAGAATGGGAAAGAATTCCACTTCAAAAATGTGTCTCCTCAGTTCCCAAACCTTTACTGAGTGTTTGTTAAAAGAATGGGAAAGAATTCCACTTCAAAAATGTGTCTCCTCAGTTCCCAAACCTTTACTGAGTGTTTGTTAAAAGAATGGGAAAGAATTCCACTTCAAAAATGTGTCTCCTCAGTTCCCAAACCTTTACGGAGTGTTGTTAAAAGAATGGGAAATAATTCCCCTTCAAAAATGTGTCTCCTCAGTTCCCAAACCTTTACTGGGTGTTGTTAAAAGAATGGGAAAGAATTCCACTTCAAAAATGTGTCTCCTCAGTTCCCAAACCTTTACTGAGTGTTTGTTAAAAGAATGGGAAAGAATTCCACTTCAAAAATGTGTCTTCTCCGTTCCCAAACCTTTACTGGGTGTTGTTAAAAGAATGGGAAATAATTCCCCTTCAAAAATGTGTCTCCTCAGTTCCCAAACCTTTACTGGGTGTTGTTAAAAGAATGGGAAAGAATTCCACTTCAAAAATGTGTCTCCTCAGTTCCCAAACCTTTACTGAGTGTTTGTTAAAAGAATGGGAAAGAATTCCACTTCAAAAATGTGTCTCCTCAGTTCCCAAACCTTTACTGAGTGTTTGTTAAAAGAATGGGAAAGAATTCCCCTTCAAAAATGTGTCTCCTCAGTTCCCAAACCTTTACTGAGTGTTTGTTAAAAGAATGGGAAAGAATTCCCCTTCAAAAATGTGTCTCCTCAGTTCCCAAACCTTTACTGAGTGTTTGTTAAAAGAATGGGAAAGAATTCCACTTCAAAAATGTGTCTCCTCAGTTCCCAAACCTTTACTGAGTGTTTGTTAAAAGAATGGGAAATAATTCCCCTTCAAAAATGTGTTTCCTCAGTTCCCAAACCTTTACTGGGTGTTGTTAAAAGGAAAGCATGCACGCTTGCTTTGTCGGTGTTGAAAATGGCAACGTTACTCCGAGGGGGTTTGGCTCTCGGTGCCGCTTGAGTGAATGTTAGGTGTTTAGTGTGAAACAAAGGTATTGTCCGCCGAATTAGGGGCGGAGCTTGGCGACCTTGATTGCAAACAGGAAGTGTGTGGACTCACGCGCTCCGCTCCATTTCTCCCTCTGCCTGCAGTGAACGGGGCGCCCGCCAGTCAGATGTCCACGCCGCGCACGGCGAAGTCTCCCAGCCCCTCCCCCGCCAGTCCCGGCGGCCTCAGCCAGCGGCGGGTAAGAAGCTCCGCCCATAGGGCACGGCGGTCTCACGCACACACGCCCGGTCACTAAACTTCTGTGTCAACAGGACGCGGACAAAGACGCGGGCGAGCTTAGGCCGACTACGTCTTAGAAGCCGCCGCCTTTAGTGTCTCGCGGGGGGAGGGGCGGGGCCTGACCTTTCACCTCACACCTGAGGCGCCCGCCCTACCTGTGTGTTGTCATGTCCTGTTTGTTGTTGTTGTTGTTGTTGTGGTCGTTAGCTGTTTGGTTCAAGCTGATTGGTCCAGTACAATGTCAACAAGGTGGTTGATGATGCGGTGGCTGTGCGGAGCATGCAAGTCCCGACGGCGGCTGGGGGGGGGGCGGAGTTACGGCAGCCATTTTGGTAGTTTTCACCGTCAACACCAAAAACATGAAAATGCAAAAACCAAATGCACCCACACAATCATTCAGTCAACCATTTACCGCGTTATGGACTCACCCTCGTTACGGAGAAGAAACGACAAAATATGAGCTAACAGTAGCATGCTTACAGTTGGCAATAGTAATACCAAAATATATGACACTGAAATGTATACCTGCTAAAAAAAAAAAAAAAAAAAAAAAAAGGTAGCATGCTAATGTTAGCATGCTAAAATGCTAACTGTAGTACGCGCCAAGTACCAATATATATCACACTTAGGGGTGCGTACCTGAGAAATTCCCCTTAAAATGCTCGGATGCTAACGTTAGCATGCGTCAAGACCAAAATATGACTGAGGTTCATACCTACAAAATGTGCTAAAAATCACAGTGTACTAATGTTAGCATGCTAACTTGCGACAAATAGCAAAATATATTACTTTGATTTGTGTACCCGAGAAATTCCTCTTAAAATGCTCGGATGCTAACGTTAGCATGCATCAAGACCAAAATATGACTGAGGTTTATACCTATCAAAATTAGCTACAACAAAGTTAGCATACTAACGTTAGCATGCTAACAGGTATCATTCATGAGGTAACATAATATTTGACCCTGAGGTGTATACATGGTAAATTTGCTAAAAATGCTAGCGTACTAATGTTAGAGTGCTAAAATGCTAACTTGCGACAAATAGCAAAATATATTACTTTGATGTGTGCACCCGAGAAATTCCTCTTAAAATGCTTGGATGCTAACGTTAGCATGCATCAAGACCAAAATATGACTGAGGTTCATACCTACAAAATTTGCTAAAAATCACAGTGTACTAATGTTAGCATGCTAACTTGCGACAAATAGCAAAATATATTACTTTGATGTGTGTACCCGAGAAGTTCTCTTAAAATGCTAGGATGTTAACGTTAGCATGCATCAATACAAAAATATGACTGAGGTTCATACCTACAAAATTTGCTAAAAATAACAGTGTACTAATGTTAGCATGCTAAAATGCTAACTTGCGACAAATGGCAAAATATATTACTTTGATGTGTGTACCGGAGAAATTATCTTAAAATGCTCGGATGCTAACGTTAGCATGCATCAAAACAAAAATATGACTGAGGTTCATACCTACAAAATTTGCTAAAAATCATAGTGTACTAATGTTAGCATGCTAAAATGCTAACTTGCGACAAATAGCAAAATATATTACTTTGATGTGTGTACCCGAGAAATTCTCTTAAAATGCGAGGATGCTAATGACATCAAGGCGAAAATATGACCGAGGTTTATACCTATCAAAATTAGCTACAACAAAGTTAGCATGCTAACAGGTATCATTCATGCAGTAACACAATATTTGGCCCTGAGGTGTATACATGCTAAATTTGCTAAAAATGCTAGCGTACTAATGTTACAGTGCTAAAATGCTAACTAGCAAAATATATTACTTTGATGTGTGTACCCGAGAAATTCCTCTTAAAATGCTCGGATGCTAACGTTAGCATGCATCAAAACAAAAATATGACTGAGGTTTATACCTATCAAAATTAGCTACAACAAAGTTAGCATACTAACGTTAGCACGCTAACAGGTATCATTCATGAGGTAACATAATATTTGACCCTGAGGTGTATACATGGTAAATTTGCTAAAAATGCTAGCGTACTAATGTTAGAGTGCTAAAATGCTAACTTGCGACAAATAGCAAAATATATTACTTTGATTTGTGTACCCGAGAAATTCCTCTTAAAATTCTCGGATGCTAAGGTTAGCATGCATCAAGACAAAAATATGACCAAGGTTCATACCTACAAAATTAGCTACGACAAAGTTAGCATACTAATGTTAGCATGCTAACAGGTATCATTCATGAGGTAACATAATATTTGACCCTGAGGTGTACACATGCTAAATTTGCTAAAAATGCTAGCGTACTAATGTTAGAGTGCTAAAATGCTAACTTGCGACAAATAGCAAAATATATTACTTTGATGTATGTACCCGAGAAATTCCTCTTAAAATGCTTGGATGCTATCGTTAGCATGCATCAAGACCAAAATATGACTGAGGTTCATACCTACAAAATTTGCTAAAAATCACAGTGTACTAATGTTAGCATGCTAACTTGCGACAAATAGCAAAATATATTACTTTGATGTGTGCACCCGAGAAATTCTCTTAAAATGCTAGGATGCTAACGTTAGCATGCATCAAAACAAAAATATGACTGAAGTTCATACCTACAAAATTAGCTACAACAAAGATAGCATACTAACGTTAGCACGCTAACAGGTATCATTCATGCGGTAACACAATATTTGGCCCTGAGGTGTATACATGGTAAATTTGCTAAAAATGCTAGCGTACTAATGTTAGAGTGCTAAAATGCTAACTTGCGACAAATAGCAAAATATATTACTTTGATTTGTGTACCCGAGAAATTCCTCTTAAAATGCTCGGATGCTAAGGTTAGCATGCATCAAGACAAAAATATGACCAAGGTTCATACCTACAAAATTAGCTACGACAAAGTTAGCATACTAATGTTAGCATGCTAACAGGTATCATTCATGAGGTAACATAATATTTGACCCTGAGGTGTACACATGCTAAATTTGCTAAAAATGCTAGCGTACTAATGTTAGAGTGCTAAAATGCTAACTTGCGACAAATAGCAACATATATTACTTTGATGTATGTACCCGAGAAATTCCTCTTAAAATGCTTGGATGCTATCGTTAGCATGCATCAAGACCAAAATATGACTGAGGTTCATACCTACAAAATTTGCTAAAAATCACAGTGTACTAATGTTAGCATGCTAAAATGCTAGCATGCGACAAATGGCAAAATATATTACTTTGATGTGTTTACCCGAGAAATTCTCTTAAAATGCTAGGATGCTAACGTTAGCATGCATCAAGGCGAAAATATGACCGAGGTTTATACCTACAAAATTAGCTACAACAAAGTTAGCATACTAACGTTAGCACGCTAACAGGTATCATTCATGAGGTAACATAATATTTGACCCTGAGGTGTACACATGCTAAATTTGCTAAAAATGCTAGCGTACTAATGTTAGAGTGCTAAAATGCTAACTTGCGACAAATAGCAAAATCTATTACTTTGATGTGTGCAACCGAGAAATTCCTCTTAAAATGCTCGGATGCTAACGTTAGCATGCATCAAAACAAAAATATGACTGAAGTTCATACCTACAAAATTAGCTACAACAAAGATAGCATACTAACGTTAGCACGCTAACAGGTATCATTCATGCGGTAACACAATATTTGGCCCTGAGGTGTATACATGGTAAATTTGCTAAAAATGCTAGCGTACTAATGTTAGAGTGCTAAAATGCTAACTTGCGACAAATAGCAAAATATATTACTTTGATTTGTGTACCCGAGAAATTCCTCTTAAAATGCTCGGATG
>NC_084735.1:9680913-9728413 GCF_033978785.1 Entelurus aequoreus
TGATTTACATGCTCCTCATCATCATCATCATCATCAGCAACCATATTGTGTGCGTGCAATGATTCATCTTTGTGTGTCCTCACACGATGTTGTGTCTCACTCGCTTGCTCGTGTGCGTATCTTCTTCTTCATTCCTCTCTTCATCTGTGCTTCTTCTCATTTCCACGTCTTCTCTCTCATTAAATTGTCTCCATTTGCACTTTTGTCGCCTTGTGTTCATTCTTTAACGCACTTTCTCTGTGTCTCACACACACAAACACACACACACAATCAGTGTTCTTAATACAGGTGTTATTTAACCAACGCCGTTACTTTTACTGGCAGTATAAGCAGTATCGCACTAAAATGATATCAAACAGGAGGAGGCGCCATCAATGGGAATTTTGAACAACATGTCAACGACTCAAGTGACAAACTTTGCCATCCAAACAATACCCCGTTTGTTGACAAGAAGATATGACCGCCACGGAAGGACATTCAATCTATCTATTAAGCAGAGGTCAAATTTAACGGCCATTGTTTTTGCAGCGTTGCTGTAAAATGGGAAAAAAAATGTTTTTTTTACGGTAAAATTCTGGTGACTCCGCCGCCAGTTTGTTTTTGTTTTTTTTACTGTAAAATCAACATTGGTGATTTTTACAGTGTATTACTGTAAATTAAAAAAACAAAACAAGAACATTGTCATTTTACAGTAAAATTCTGGCAACTGAGCTGCCAGTTTTTTTTTACTGTATAAATAACGGTTGTTCTTTTTACAGTGTATTATATTACTGTAAATAGAAAAAAACAATAAAATGGTAATTTTTACAGTGAAATTCTTGCGACTAAGCTGCGAGTTTTTTTAACTGTAAAATCAACAGTCGTTTTTCCAGTGTGTTACTGTAAATAGATAAACAATAATAGTGTGATATTTACAGTAACATTCTGGTGACTGAGCTGTCGGTTTTTTTTTTGCTGTAAAAATTATGGTCGTTCTTTTTACAGTGTATTAGTTTAAATAGAAAAAAAACAATAATATTGTAATTTTTACAGTAAAATTCTGGCGACAGAGCTGCCAGTTTTTTGTTTGTTTTTTTTTACTGTAAAATCGACGGTCGTTTTTACAGTATATTAGTGTAAATAGAAAAAAAACAATAACATTGTAATTTTTACAGTAAAATTCTAGTGACCAAGCTGCTAGTTTTTTGCTGTAAAAATAACGGTCATGGTTTTTACAGTGTATTACTGTAAATAGAAAAAAACAATAGCATTGTAGTTTTTACAGTGAAATTCTTGCGACGGAGCTGACAGTTTTTTTTATCTGTAAAATCAACAGTCGTCGTTTTTACAGTGTATTACTGTAAAAAGAAAAAAACAATAACATTGTCATTTTTACAGTGAAATTCTTGCGACTGAACTACGAGGTTGTTGTTTTTTACTGTAAAATCAACAGTTGTTTTTCCAGTGTGTTACTGTAAGTAAAAAAACAATAATAGTGTCATATTTACAGTAAAATTCTGGTGACTGAGCTGCAAGTTTTTTTACTGTAAAAATAATGGTTGTTCTTTTTACAGTGTATTACTGTAAATAGAAAAAAACAATAACATGATCATTTTTACAGTAAAATTCTGGTGACCAAGCTGATAGTTTTTTACTGTAAAAATAACGGTCATGGTTTTTACAGTGTTTTAATGTAAATAGAAAAAATAATAAGATTGTAATTTTTACTGTAAAATTCTTGCGACTGAGCTCCGAGTTTGTTTTTTTTACTGTAAAATCAACAGTCATTGTTTTTACAGTGTATTACTGTAAATAGAAAAAAAAACAATAACATTGTCATTTTTACAGTGAAATTCTTGCGACTGAGCTGCGAGTTTGTTTTTTTACTGTAAAATCAACAGTCGCTTTTCCAGTGTGTTACTGTAAATAGATAAACAATAATAGTGTCATATTTACAGTAACATTCTGGTAACCAAGCTGCCAGTTTTTTACTGTAAAAATAACGATCATGGTTTTTACAGTGTATTACTGTAAATAGAAAAAAAAATAACATTGTAATATTTACAGTAAAATTCTTGCGACTGAGCTCAGAGTTTTGTTTTTTTTTACTGTAAAATTAACAGTCATTGTTTTTACAGTGTATTACTGTAAATAGATAAACAACAATAGTGTCATATTTACAGTGAAATTCTTGCGACTGAGCTGCCAGGTTTTTTTAATCTGTAAAATCAACAGTCGTCGTTTTTACAGTGTATTACTGCAAATAGAAAGAAACAACAACATTGTCTTTTTTTACTGTGAAATTCTTGCGACTGAGCTGCAAGTTTTTTACTGTAAAATCAACAGTCGTTTTTCCAGTGTGTTACTGTAAATAGATAAACAATAATAGTGTCATATTTACAGTAACATTCTGGTGACTGAGCTGCAAGTTTTTTTTACTGTAAAAATAACGGTTGTTCTTTTTACAGTGTATTACTGTAAATAGAAAAAAACAATAACATTGTAATTTTTACAGTAAAATTCTGGCGACTGAGCTGCCAGTTTTGTTTTAATATGTAAAATCGTTGGTCATTGTTTTTACGGTGTATTACTGTAAATAGAAAAAAACAATAACATTGTCATTTTTACAGTAAAATTCTTTCTACTGAGCTGCGAGTTTTTTTTTTAACTGTAAAATCAACAGTCGTTTTTCCAGTGTGTTACTGTATATAGATAAACAATAATAGTGTCATATTTACAGTAACATTCTGGTGACTGAGCTGCCATTTTTTTTACTGTAAAAAATAATGGTTGTTTTTACAGTGTATTACTGTAAAGAGAAAAAAACAATAACATTGTCATTTTTACAGTAAAATTCTGGTGACTGAGCTGCAAGTTTTTTTACTGTAAAAATAACGGTCATGGTTTTTACAGTGTGTTACTGTATATAGAAAAAAAACGATAAGATTGTAATTTTTACAGTAAAATTCTTGCGACTGAGCTCTGAGTTCGGTTTTTTTACTGTAAAATCAACAGACATTGTTTTTAAAGTGTATTACTGTAAATAGATAAACAATAACATTATCATTTTTACAGTGAAATTATTGCGACTGAGCTGCCAGTTTTTTTTTTACTGTAAAATCAACAGTCGTTTTTCCAGTGTGTTACTGTAAATAGATAAACAATAATAGTGTCATATTTACAGTAACATTCTGGTGACTGAGCAGCCGGTTTTTTTACTGTAAAAATGATGGTCGTTCTTTTTACAGGTTATTACTGTAAATAGGAAAAAACAATAACATTGTCATTTTTACAGTAAAATTCTTGCGGCTGAGCTGCCAGTTTTTTTTTTACTGAAAAATCAACAGTCGTTTTTCCAGTGTGTTACTGTAAATAGATAAACAATAATAGTGTCATATTTACAGTAACATTATGGTGACTGAGCTGCCGGGTTTTTTTACTGTAAAAAATAATGTTTGTTTTTACAGTGTATTACAAGTATATAGAAAAAAACAATAACATTGTCATTTTTACAGTAAAATTCTGGTGACCAAGCTGCCAGTTTTTTTTACTGTAAAAATAACGGTCATGGTTTTTACAGTGTATTACTGTAAATAGAAAAAAAACAATAACATTGTAATTTTTACAGTAAAATTCTTGCGACTGAGCTCCGAGTTGTTTTTTTTACTGTAAAATCAACAGTCATTGTTTTTACAGTGCATTACTGTAAATAGATAAACAATAATGGTGTCATTTTTGCAGTAAAATTCTGGTGACTGAGCTGCCAGTTTTTTTCACTGCAAAATCAACAGCCATTGTTTTTACAGTGTATTACTGTAAATAGAAAAAATGTTAACATTGTCATTTTAACAGTAAAATTCTGGTTACTAATTTGCCAGTTTTTCGTACCATAAAAATAATGGTTTGTTTTTTTTACAGTGTATTACTGTAAATAGAAAAAAATAATAACTTTGTAATTTTTACAGTAAAATTATTGCGACTGAGCTGCCAGTTTCTTTTTTTTTTACTGTAAAATCACAAGTTTTGCTTTTTACAGTGTATTGCTGTAAATAGAGAAAAACAATAACATTGTCATTTTTGCAGTAAAATTCTGGCGACTGAGCTGGCAGTTTTTTTTTTACTGTAAAATCAACAGTCGTGGTTTTTACAGTGTGTTACTATAAATAAAAAAAATATTGACATTGTCATTTTTTACAGTAAAATTCTGGTGACTTAAGTTGCTGTTTTTTTTTACTGTAAAAATAACGGTCGTTCTTTTTACAGTGTATTACTGTAAATAGAAAAAAACAATAGCATTTTAATTTTTACAGTGAAATTCTTGCGACGGAGCTGACAGTTTTTTTTATCTGTAAAATCAACAGTCGTTGTTTTTACAGTGTGTTACTGTAAATAGAAAAAACAATAACTGTCATTTTTACAGTGAAAGTCTTGCGACTGAGCTGCGAGTTTGTTTGGTTTTTTTCACTGTAAAATCAACAGTCGTTTTCCCAGTGTGTTACTGTAAATAGATAAACAATAATAGTGTCATATTTACAGTAACATTCTGGTGACTGAGCTGCCAGTTTTTTATTGTAAAAATAACGGTCGTTCTTTTTACAGTGTATTACTGTAAATAGAAAAAAACAATAACATTGTCATTTTTACAGTAAAATTCTAGCGACTGAGCTGCAAGTTTTTTTTTTACTGTAAAATCAACAGTCGTTTTTCCAGTGTGTTACTGTAAATAGATAAACAATAATAGTGTCATTTTTGCAGTAAAATTCTGGCGACTGAGCTGCCAGTTTTTTGTACTGTGAAAATCAACAGTCATGGTTTTTACAGTGTAATACTGTAAAGAGAACAAATATTAACATTGTCATTTTTACAGTAAAATTCTGGTGACAAAGTTGCCTTTTTTTTTTTTTACTGTAAAAACAACGGTCGTTCTTTTTACAGTTTCTTACTGTAAATAGAAAAAGACAATAACATTGTCATTTTTACATTGAAATTCTTGCGACTGAGCTGCCAGTTTTTGTTTTTTTACTGTAAAATCAACAGTCGTTTTTACAGTGTGTTACTGTAAATAGAAAAAAACAATAACATTGTCATTTTTACAGTAAAATTCTAGCGACTGAGCTGCACGTTTTTTTTTACTGTAAAATCAACAGTTGTATTTCCAGTGTGTTACTGTAAATAGATAAACAATAATAGTGTCATATTTACAGTAACATTCTGGCAACTGAGCTGCCAATTTTTTTTACTGTGAAAATCAACAGTCATGGTTTTTACAGTGTATTACTGTAAATAGAACAAATATTAACATTGTCATTTTTACAGTAAAATTCTGGTGACTAAGTTGCCGTTTTTTTTTTTACTGTAAAAATACCGGTCATTCTTTTTACAGTTTATTACTGTAAATAGAAAAAAACAACAGCATTGTCATTTTTGCAGTGAAATTCTTGCGACTGAGCTGCCAGTTTTTGTTTTTTTTACTGTAAAATCAACAGTCGTTGTTTTTACAGTGTGTTACTGTAAATAGAAAAAAACAATAACATTGTCATTTTTACAGTGAAATTCTAGCGACTGAGCTGCAAGTTTTTTTTTTACTTTAAAATCAACAGTCCTTTTTCCAGTGTGTTACTGTAAATAGATAAACAATAATAGTGTCATATTTACAGTAACATTCTGGCAACTGAGCTGCCAATTTTTTTTTTTACTGTAAAAATAACTATTATATTAGTGTAAATGGGAAAAAAACAATAACATTGTCATTTTTACAGTGAAATTCTAGCAACTGAGCTGTCAGTTTTTACTGTAAATATGTATTTTTACGGTAAAGTTGAGCTGGCAGTTTTTGACTGATGTTTTTTTTTACAGCGTAGGTTTTACGTCCCGAGCGTCGTCCTCGTACTTCCTGTCCCCCGTGGCGTCGCCGGGATTCTTCCCGTCCAGCTGGCGCAGCTCGCCGCGCTAATCCCCGAACGCCGTTGATCTTTTCAAGCGAGAGCAGGATGGATTGGTTTGTGTCTAGACATCATGTCAGGGAGGGAGGGGGCGGGGCCAAGCGAGCGGCATCCACATTTATGTAAATGTTGCACCATCAAGTGGACCAACGTTCAATTCCCTTTTCATGGCCGCCGATGCTCCCCCGCATCCTCTCGCCAGATGATGCGCCTCGCCTCATGTTCATCTTCTCGCTGGCATTCAGGATGCTGGCGTGAGACGGCAGGGAGGGAGGGGCCGCCCCTTCTGATAACATCCGGCTCCGTCTCGCCTCTTGCTAATAACAATGAAGACCGAGGAGACAAAAGTCCCTCAGAGGGTCCCTACAAGCCCAGCCCTCTCCGTCCAGGAAGCGACCATATTTAGCCTGCCAGGAAGTCGCCTGAGCTGCCTGGCAGCAGTTTCCATAGCAACAGAGTTTTGTTGCCTCGCGCCGCAGGAAGACGGAGGCTGCGTGCGGGATAAGGACCTGAGAGACGAGACGTGCGATGATCGGACCGACACAAAATATCAACAGCTTCCACGCGGCGAAACAGTCGTGAAATAAATGGCCGAATAAAAATAAAAATTATTGACAAATTAAAACAATTTAGAACATGTAAAAAACAACAAATAATAAAGAAATGACAAAACAATTTTTTTTTTAAACAAAACAATTAAACTTTTTTTTTTTAAATAAAAACCAAATAAAATAATTTATGACAAACCAAAGAAATACATTTTATTTTTTTAAATCAGTGTAGAAAATTGAAAAGAAAAACTCAAATAAATAAATGACAAAACAAAACAAAAATATGAATAATTGATCAAATAAAACAATTTAAAACATGTTAAAAAAAAGAAAGAAATAAATGACCAAAAAATTATATATACAAAAATGGCAAAACAAACAATGAGTACCTAATTGATCAAACAAAACAATTTCAAACATGTAAAAAAAACAGCAACAAATAAATAAATAAATGACAAAACCAAATAATAAATAAATACTTGATAGAACAAACTAATTTAAAAAATGTACCAAAACATTTTCAAAAAAACGAATAATAAATAAATAAATAAATGGCCAAACAAAACCAAAAATTATTGACAAATTAAAACAATTTAGAACATGTAAAAAAAATAAAGAAATTACAAAAAAAATTTAAAAAACAATTTTAAAAAATGTTTTGAATAAAAAACAAATAAAATAATTTATGACAAAACAAAGAAATAATTATTATTTTTTTTTTTTAAATCAGTGTAGAAAATTTTAAAGGAAAACTCAAACAAATGACAAAACAAAAAATATATATAAATAATTGATCAAATAAAACAATTTAAACAATTTAAAACATGTTAAAAAAACAACAAATAAATGACCAAAAAATTATAAATACAAAATTGACACAACAAACAATGAATACATAATTGATCAAACAAAACAAGTTAAAACATGTAAAAAAAAAAACAGCAACAAATAAATAAATAAATGACAAAACCAAATAATAAATACATAGTTGATAGAACAAACTCATTAAAAAATAAAAATATAGATTAAAAAAAACAACAACAAATAAATAAATAAATGGCAAAACAAAAAAATTAGAAATACATTTAAAAAAATAATAATTTGGGGAAGCCGTGTCAGCAACTTTAGGGTTCCTGGTTTTTATCCCCAGCTTCGGCCTATCTAGTCACGGCCGTTGTGTCCTTGAGCAAGACACTTCACCCTTGCTCCTGATGGGTGGTGGTTAGGGCCTTGCATGGCAACTCCCGCCATCAGTGTGTGAATATGTGTGTGAATGGGTGAATCGTGTTCAAGTATAATCCATTTACCATTCAAATAAATGACTAATCCAAAAAATAAATAAATAATTGATAAAACAAACAAATTAAAAAAATGGAGAAAAGAACAACAACTAATAAATAAATAAATGACAAAACAAAAAATAAATAAATAGTTGATAAAACAAGACAGTTTAAAAAATTTAAAAAACAAATAAATAAATGACAAAACCACAAATAAATAATTGATAAAACAAACACATTTTTAAAATGTAAAAAAATTATAACACATAAATAAATGACAAAACAAAAAACAGACAAACAAAACAAAAATGAATAATTGATTAAAACAAAACAATAAAAACATGTTACATAAAACCCAAACAAATAAATAAATGATAAAACAAAAAACAAATAAATAAATGACAAAACAAAAACAAATTAATAATTGATAAACACAATACAATTTAAAACATGTAAAAAAACAAAAATAAATGACAAAACCAAACAAAAACATTCTTAATAGAAACAAAACAATACAAAAATGTAAAAATAAAACCCAAACAAATTCATAAATGACCAAACAAACAACAAATATAAATAAATGAGACGACAACAACAAAGGAAACATTAGACAGACTTTTAAAAACATGCAAGGTGCAAACTTAAAATTTCATACAAAAACTCTCCTCTGATTCAAATAGACTGCTTACTCTGTATTCATTATAATATTAACACATTTACACTAACCCACAAGTACTGTACATTAATACACTACTTCCACACAGTATAATACACTGCTGTATCGTCATACATTACTTTCAAACTGTCTGATACATGTTGGATACGTCTACAAATGTGATACTGTATGTAGAATACTGTATGTAGGATACTTATGTGCCGTCCTCACAACAAGCTAGAAGGTGATAAGTATACCGATGGGTACAGAATGTAGTACTTAGTACTAACAAATTCCGTCAGTACTACCAAGTATTGATTCATGTCAAATCCAAGGGTACGATATCTGGATGCCGTTTATGCACATGACATCGTGTGCGGTTGCAGACTCGCGTATCGAATTTTCCCTGCCAACAAAGCAAGCGTCTCTGATAGAAAGCACTCAAAAGTAAGGCTCCACTTCTCAAAATGCATTAGCCCCATGCCAACTTACATTGGATATCCCATAGACATGCTACTGACTAGCATTAGCGATTTTACACGGCGATTTTCAACACCTCCAAAGTTGGTCATGAAAACTACGACTCGGATGCATGTGACAATCAAACATCAGGTGCGTAAAAGGTAACACCTTTTTCACTTCCGTTACGTTACCGATATCGGAGCCGTGAGTATTGGCCGATATTTTCAACACGATATCAGCAGGAATCACGCACACTTTTATTATTTAGCAGTGTGAAATGTTGGAAACATGTTTTATAAGTGGCTATGAAAAACACCAACCTATTTATCATTAACTCTCTGAAATGGACTTATTCTGTCTTTAAGTTGAAGTGGGGTGGTAATTTTTATTTTTATTTTATTTTTTTTATTTTATTTTATTTATTTTTTTTGGATAAACCCAGTGGCCACAATAATTCGTGAAGGTAAGCTCACGGCGCATTAAGTGGAACACTGCGGACACGTTTGTTACTGGATACTTTCTATTACACTTCTGCCTCGGAGACTTTGTAAGTAATATGCAACTGTAATACTTGTTTGTATATTGTTGAAATACTATTATACATGTCTAGCTTGTGTGCTATTGTGTGCTTAGCTGTTGCGTAGCTGCTAGCTCCTAGTAGTCTATAGCCTAGCATATTTACATTTTGTAAAAGACTTGACTAATATATATATTATTTATATACATATATATTTATATGTATATTTATGTATATATTTATGGTAACACTTTAGTATGGGGAACATATTCACCATTAATTAGTTGCTTATTAACATGCAAATTAGTAACATATTGGCTCTTAATTAGTCATTATTAAATACTTATTAATGCCTTATTCTGCATGGCCTTATTATACAACTAGTATACCCTAACCCCCTAACTCTAACCCTAACCAAATAACTCTAAATGAAGTCTTTGTTACTTAGAATATGTTCCCCATACTAAAGTGTTACCATATTTATATATGTGTATATATGTATAAGTGCATATATGTATGCATATATGTATATGTGCATATATGTATGTATATATGTATATGTGTACATATATATGTATATGTGCATATATGTATGTATATATGTATATGTGCATGTATATATGTCTATGTGTATGTATGTATATGTGCATATATGTATGTATATATGTATATGTGCATATATGTATGTATATGTGTATATATGTATATATATATATGTATATGTGCATATATGTATGTATATATGTATATGGGCATATATGTATGTATATATGTATATGTGCATATACAGTATGTATGTATATATGTATATATGTACATATATGTATGTATATGTGCATATATGTATTTATATATGTATATGTGCATATATGTATGTATATGTGCATATATGTATGTGTATACATATGTATATGTGCATATGTGTATATGTATATGTGCATATATGTATGTATATACTGTATGTATATGTGTATACGTATGTATATGTGCATATATGTATGTATACATGTATATGTGTATATATGTATATGTGCATATATGTATGTATATATGTATGTGTGCATATATGTATGTATATGTGTATATATATATATATATATATATATATATATATATATATATATATATATATATATATGTATATGTGCATATATGTATGTATATATGCATATGTGCATATATGTATGTATATATGTATATGTGCATATACAGTATGTATGTATATATGTACATATATGTATGTATATGTGCATATATGTATTTATATATGTATATGTGCGTATATGTATGTATATGTGCATATATGTATGTGTGTATACATATGTATGTGTGCATATGTGTATATGTATATGTGCATATATGTATGTATATACTGTATGTATATGTGTATACGTATGTATATGTGCATATATGTATGTATATATGTATATGTGTATATACATATATGTGCATATATGTATGTATATATGTATATGTGCATATATGTATGTATATGTGTATGTATGTATATGTGCATATATGTATGTATATATGTATATGTGCATATATGTATGTATATATGTGTATACGTATGTACATGTGCATATATATATGTATATGTGTATATATATGTATATGTGCATATATATATGTATATGTGCATATATGTATGTACATGTGTATATATATGTATATGTGCATACATGTATGTATATATGTATATGTGTATACATATGTATATGTGCATATATGTATGTATATGTGTATACATATGTATATGTGCATATATGTATGTAAATATATGTATATGTGCATATATGTATGTATATGTGTATACATATGTATATGTGCATATATGTATGTATATATGTATATGTGTATATATATGTATATGTGCATATATGTACGTATATGTGTATATATGTGAATATATGTATGTATATGTGTATATATATGTATACGTGCTTATATGTACGTATATGTGTGTATATATATATGTGCTAATAATGTATGTATATGTGTATATATATAAAAAATACATTTTAGGAAGGAAGTTTAGTTTACAGTGAATACGTTAGCTAGGTACTACGTTCTCTATGTGGAGCAAATGCTAGTCAACAACTAGCTTGACACGAGAGGTCGTGACAGGTAATAATTGATCACCACTGCATAGAGAGATGCTATGATATGTTGTGATGTGTGTGATGTTGTGGTCCTTTAAGAGCACATATCAAACCCCTCCCCTTTCCTGGCCTCCACAGGACTCACAGGGCTCGTCTGCCTCGCTGTCCTCCGATCCAGTGTCCAGCCCGGCGGATGGCGGCGGTGAGCGACCTTTTTTGTTGTTGTCACTATTACAAAAAGTGTCGTCTCGTCTTTCCTTCGCTGTGACAAAACTGCAGGGTTTACCCCTTAATGTATTATTATTATTTATTTAAAAAATAAATAAAAGTAATATAATGTATTGTAAGTCTGACGCTATTTTTAACTTGTATTGAGAATCTTAGGATAACAAACACTTTTGTCTCAACAACACTTCCTCATTCTCCGCCAATCACCTTACAGGCATGGGCGGTGTGTTTGTGACCGTGGGAAAAAACGGGCATCAAATCCAAACCCCACCAATATTAAGACCAGTATGAATGGACAATTATAGCCTATCATTTGCACACTATTGACAAGTTATGTACCAATAAAAAAGATTTTGACCACCAAAAACAGTATTTGATCCCATATAACGATAACTGATTTGTTTTTTAATGTATGTGTACATTTTGTAGCCTTTTTAAAGAAAAAAAAATAGCATCGTAGCAAATCTGGCAAATGACTCACCTGTAGCCACGCCCCCTGACCACGCCCCCATGGCAGTCTTGGGGAAACCCTGAACTGTCATGTGACCTTTTGTAGGCGTCGTCCAATCAGGTCTGCTCACTAGCGATGGTTACATGAGTGCATGGCACACTCACTACATGTATTGATGCTGTGTTCGTGTTTCATCTGCTGGATACTGTGTAGATACATATATATATACATATATACACTTTATATGTACTTATATGTGTGTGTATATAAAAAAAAATATATATATATATATTACTTTACTAATAGCTGCATTTATTTATATATGTTATATATACACATATATACATATATACACATATATATACTGTATATACATATACTGTGTAGCTAAATATACATACAGTACATTTGTGTTTTTCTTAAAGTGACACACACACACACGGAGGTATCAGTGTTGTTATTTTCTTAAAGTGACACACACACACACACGAATGTATCAATGTTGTTATTTTCTTAAAGTGACACACACACACGGAGGTGTCAGTGTTGTTATTTTCTTAAAGTGACACACACACACACGGAGGTATCAGTGTTGTTGTTTTCTTAAAGTGATACACACACACGGAGGTGTCAGTGTTGTTATTTTCTTAAAGTGACACACACACACACGGAGGTATCAGTGTTGTTGTTTTCTTAAAGTGACACACACACACGGAGGTATCAATGTTGTTGTTTTCTTAAAGTGACACACACACACGGAGGTATCAGTGTTGTTGTTTTCTTAAAGTGACACACACACACGGAGGTATCAATGTTGTTGTTTTCTTAAAGTGACACACACACACGGAGGTATCAGTGTTGTTGTTTTCTTAAAGTGACACACACACACACGGAGGTATCAATGTTGTTGTTTTCTTAAAGTGACACACACACACACGGAGGTATCAATGTTGTTGTTTTCTTAAAGTGACACACACACACACGGAGGTATCAATGTTGTTGTTTTCTTAAAGTGACACACACACACACGGAGGTATCAATGTTGTTGTTTTCTTAAAGTGACACACACACACACGGAGGTATCAATGTTGTTGTTTTCTTAAAGTGACACACACACACACGGAGGTATCAATGTTGTTGTTTTCTTAAAGTGACACACACACACAGAGGAATCAATGTTGTTGTTTTCTTAAAGTGACACACACACACGGATGTATCAATGTTGTTGTTTTCTTAAAGTGACACACACACACACACAGAGGTATCAATGTTGTTATTTTCTTAAAGTGACACAAACACACACGAAGGTATCAGTGTTATTGTTTTCTTAAAGTGACACACACACACACGGAGGTATCAATGTTGTTGTTTTCTTAAAGTGACACACACACGAAGGTATCAGTGTTGTTGTTTTCTTAAAGTGACACACACACACACGAAGGTATCAGTGTTATTGTTTTCTTAAAGTGACACACACACACACGGAGGTTTCAGTGTTGTTATTTTCTTAAAGTGACACACACACACGGAGGTATCAATGTTGTTGTTTTCTTAAAGTGACACACACACGGAGGTATCAGTGTTGTTATTTTCTTAAAGTGACACACACACACACACACGGAGGTATCAGTGTTGTTGTTTTCTTAAAGTGACACACACACGGAGGTATCAGTGTTGTTATTTTCTTAAAGTGACACACACACACGGAGGTATCAGTGTTGTTGTTTTCTTAAAGTGACACACACACGGAGGTATCAGTGTTGTTATTTTCTTAAAGTGACACACACACACGGAGGTATCAGTGTTGTTATTTTCTTAAAGTGACACACACGGAGGTATCAGTGTTGTTGTTTTCTTAAAGTGACACACACACACTGAGGTATCAGTGTTGTTTTTTTCTTAAAGTGACACACACACACTGAGGTATCAGTGTTGTTGTTTTCTTAAAGTGACACACACACACGGAGGTATCAATGTTGTTATTTTCTTAAAGTGACACACACACACACGGAGGTATCAGTGTTGTTATTTTCTTAAAGTGACACACACACACGGAGGTATCAGTGTTGTTGTTTTCTTAAAGTGACACACACACACAGAGGTATCAGTGTTGTTATTTTCTTAAAGTGACACACACACGGAGGTATCAGTGTTGTTATTTTCTTAAAGTGACACACACACACACACACGGAGGTATCAGTGTTGTTGTTTTCTTAAAGTGACACACACACACGGAGGTATCAGTGTTGTTGTTTCCTTAAAGTGACACAAACACACGGAGTTATCAGTGTTGTTGTTTTCTTAAAGTGACACACACACACACGGAGGTATCAATGTTGTTGTTTTCTTAAAGTGACACACACACACAGAGGAATCAATGTTGTTGTTTTCTTAAAGTGACACACACACACGGATGTATCAATGTTGTTGTTTTCTTAAAGTGACACACACACACACAGAGGTATCAATGTTGTTATTTTCTTAAAGTGACACACACACACACGAAGGTATCAGTGTTATTGTTTTCTTAAAGTGACACACACACACACGGAGGTATCAATGTTGTTGTTTTCTTAAAGTGACACACACACGAAGGTATCAGTGTTGTTGTTTTCTTAAAGTGACACACACACACACGAAGGTATCAGTGTTATTGTTTTCTTAAAGTGACACACACACACACGGAGGTTTCAGTGTTGTTATTTTCTTAAAGTGACACACACACACACGGAGGTTTCAGTGTTGTTATTTTCTTAAAGTGACACACACACACACGGAGGTATCAATGTTGTTGTTTTCTTAAAGTGACACACACACGGAGGTATCAGTGTTGTTATTTTCTTAAATTGACACACACACACACACACGGAGGTATCAGTGTTGTTGTTTTCTTAAAGTGACACACACACGGAGGTATCAGTGTTGTTATTTTCTTAAAGTGACACACACACACACGGAGGTATCAGTGTTGTTGTTTTCTTAAAGTGACACACACACGGAGGTATCAGTGTTGTTATTTTCTTAAAGTGACACACACACACGGAGGTATCAGTGTTGTTATTTTCTTAAAGTGACACACACGGAGGTATCAGTGTTGTTGTTTTCTTAAAGTGACACACACACACTGAGGTATCAGTGTTGTTTTTTTCTTAAAGTGACACACACACACTGAGGTATCAGTGTTGTTGTTTTCTTAAAGTGACACACACACACGGAGGTATCAATGTTGTTATTTTCTTAAAGTGACACACACACACACGGAGGTATCAGTGTTGTTATTTTCTTAAAGTGACACACACACACGGAGGTATCAGTGTTGTTGTTTTCTTAAAGTGACACACACACGGAGGTATCAGTGTTGTTATTTTCTTAAAGTGACACACACACACGGAGGTATCAATGTTGTTGTTTTCTTAAAGTGACACACACACGGAGGTATCAATGTTGTTGTTTTCTTAATTTGACACACACAAATGGAGGTATCAGTGTTGTTATTTTCTTAAAGTGACACACACACGGAGGTATCAGTGTTGTTATTTTCTTAAAGTGACACACACACACGGAGGTATCAGTGTTGTTGTTTTCTTAAAGTGACACACACACACAGAGGTATCAGTGTTGTTATTTTCTTAAAGTGACACACACACGGAGGTATCAGTGTTGTTATTTTCTTAAAGTGACACACACACACACACACGGAGGTATCAGTGTTGTTGTTTTCTTAAAGTGACACACACACACACACGGAGGTATCAGTGTTGTTGTTTCCTTAAAGTGACACAAACACACGGAGTTATCAGTGTTGTTGTTTTCTTAAAGTGACACACACACACACGGAGGTATCAATGTTGTTGTTTTCTTAAAGTGACACACACACACGGAGGTATCAGTTTTGTTATTTTCTTAAAGTGACACACACACACGGAGGTGTCAATGTTGTTATTTTCTTAAAGTGACATACACACACACACGGATGTATCAATGTTGTTATTTTCTTAAAGTGACACACACACACGGATGTATCAATGTTGTTATTTTCTTAAAGTGACACACACATGGAGGTATCAATGTTGTTATTTTCTTAAAGTGACACACACACACGGAGGTATCAGTGTTGTTATTTTCTTAAAGTGACACACACACACGGAGGTATCAATGTTGTTGTTTTCTTAAAGTGACACACACACACGGAGGTATCAGTGTTGTTGTTTTCTTAAAGTGACACACACACGGAGGTATCAATGTTGCTATTTTCTTAAAGTGACACACACACACACGGAGGTATCAATGTTGTTGTTTTCTTAAAGTGACACACACACACGAAGGTATCAGTGTTGTTGTTTTCTTAAAGTGACACACACACGGAGGTATCAATGTTGTTATTTTCTTAAAGTGACACACACACACACACATGTGGAGATATCAGTGTTGTTGTTTGCCAAATGACTCCTTCCCGCTATCCCATCCTTGGATGATGTCAACAACAATTAAATGTCAGCTAACGAGGTACACAATTGTTTACGCTCTCCATCTCTTACCTCGTCCCCGCAGAGGAAGTGGCCTCCGACCAGCTCCCGGCGGTCCCCTCCTACATTTCGGAACGCTACGAAGTGGGATGCATGTTGGGCGACGGGAACTTCGCCGTGGTCCACGAGTGCGTGGAGCACTCGACCGGGCGCCATTACGCTCTGAAGATCATCAACAAGGGCAAATGTCGAGGCAAGGTCTGGCAAAAACTTCCTTTCCCTCCTCCCGTCGGTGCAATGACGTTCCCGGTCTAATGGCGTCTTCTTTTCCAGGAGCACATGATCCAGAACGAGGTGGCCATCTTGCGGCGAGTCAAGCATCCCAACGTGGTGCTGCTCATCGAGGAGGTGGACACGTACAGCGAGCTCTACCTGGTCATGGAGCTGGTGGAGGTGTGTGGGGAACATATTATATGTGACCCTTCCATCTCAGTACCTTTCTCAGGGTGACGATTCCACTCAGAGTCCATTCTCCATTCAAAGCCACCCTCGCCATGTTTTATATGATGTGATAAAAGCCTTTATTACGACAACTTTCATTTTTTTCGACACTGAATTTTTTCTTGCGTGAAGTTATGCTGACTATTTCATTGGAAAAAAACATTGTGAGGGAATTTTTCAGCATAGAATTTGAATTTTTTTACTCTGGTTTTAAAACACTGAATTATTTTTACACTGAATTTTAAAACACTGATTTGTATACACTGATTTTTTTAAACAGCATGTTTACACTGATTTCTTTAAACTGAATTTTTATACTATACGCTGATTTTTTTACTCTCAATTTTTTTTTACACTGAATTTTAAAACACATAATTATTTTTGCACTGAATTTTAAAACACTAAATTATTTTACACTTAATTTTTAAACTGAATTTTTGTACACTGATTTTTTTTTTACACTGCATTTTTTACACTGAATTTTTTTTAACAATAAATTATTTTACAGTGCATTTTTTTACAAAGATTTTTTTATACACTGATTTATTTTACACTGCTTTTTTTACACTTAATTTTTTTACACAAAAGTATTTTACAGTGAATTTTTTTTACACTGAATTTTAAAACAATGAATTGTTTTACACTGAATTGTTTTACACAGAGTTTTTAAACACTGATTAATTTACACTGAATTTTAAAACACTGAATTATTTTACACTGAATTTTAAAACACTGAATTATTTTACACTTAATTTTTTAAAGAGAATTTTGTACACTGATTTTTTTTTACACTGATTTATTTTACACTGAATTTTTTTACGCTAAATTATTTTACAGTGAATTTTCTTACCCAGATTTTTTATACACTGATTTTTTTTACACTGATTTATTTTACACTGAATTTTTCTACACAAAATTATTTTACAGTGAATTTTTTTACACTGAATTTTAAAACAATGAATTGTTTTACACTGAATTGTTTTAAACAGTTTTTGTACACTGATTTTTTTACACTGAATTTTAAAACACTGAATTATTTTTACACTGAATTTTAAAACACTGAATTATTTTGCACTTAATTTTTTAAACAGAATTTTGTACACTGATTTTTTTTTACACTGATTTATTTTACACTGAATTTTTTTTACGCTAAATTATTTTACAGTGAATTTTCTTACAAAGATTTTTTATAAACTGATTTATTTTACACTGCCTTTTTTACACTTAGTTTTTTTACACAAAAGTATTTTACAGTGAATTTTTTTACACTGAATTTTAAAACAATGAATTGTTTTACACAGAGTTTTTATACACTGATTTTTTTCACACTGAATTTTAAAACACTGAATTATTTTTACACTGAATTTTAAAACACTGAATTATTTTACACTTAATTTTTTAAACAGAATTTTGTACACTGATTTTTTTTTTTACACTGATTTATTTTACATTGAATTTTTTTTACGCTAAATTATTTTACAGTGAATTTTCTAACAAAGATTTTTTATACAGTGATTTATTTTACACTGCCTTTTTTACACTTAATTTTTTTACACAAAATTATTTTACAGTGAATTTTTTTTACACTGAATTTTAAAACAATGAATTGTTTGACACAGTTTTTATACACTGATTTTTTTACACTGAATTTTAAAACACTGAATTATTTTTACACTGAATTTTAAAACACTGAATTATTTTACACTTAATTTTTTAAACAGAATTTTGTACACTGATTTTTTTTTTTACACTGATTTATTTTACACTGAATTTTTTTTACGCTAAATTATTTTACAGTGAATTTTCTAACAAAGATTTTTTATACACTGATTTATTTTACACTGCCTTTTTTACACTTAATTTTTTTACACAAAATTATTTTACAGTGAATTTTTTTTACACTGAATTTTAAAACAATGAATTGTTTTACACTGAATTGTTTTACACAGAGTTTTTAAACACTGATTATTTTACACTGAATTTTAAAACACTGAATTATTTTACACTTGATTTTTTAAACCGAATCTTGTACACTGATTTTTTTTTACACTGATTTATTTTACGCTGAATTTTTTTTACGCTAAATTATTTTAGAGTGAATTTTCTTACACAGATTTTTTATACACTGATTTATTTTACACTGGATTTTTCTACACAAAATTATTTTACAGTGAATTTTTTTTACACTGAATTTTAAAACAATGAATTGTTTTACACTGAATTGTTTTACACCGAGTTTTTATACACTGATTTTTTTACACAGAATTTTAAAACACTGAATTATTTTACACTGAATTTTAAAACACTGAATTATTTTACACTTAATTTTTTAAACAGAATTTTGTACACTGATTTATTTTACACTGAATTTTTTTTACGCTAAATTATTTTACAGTGAATTTTCTGACGCAGATTTTTTATACACTGATTTTTTTTTTTTACACTGATTTATTTTACGCTGCATCTTTTACACTGAATTTTTCTACACAAACTTATTTTACAGTGAATTTTAAAACAATGAATTGTTTTACACAGAGTTTTTATACACTGATTTTTTTACACTGAATTTTAAAACACTGAATTATTTTTACACTGAATTTTAAAACACTAAATTATTTTACACTTAATTTTTTACACAGAATTTTTATACACTGATTTTTTTTCAACAGCATTTTTACACTGATATCTTCACACTGAATTTGTATACTATACGCTGATTTTTGTTTTTACACTTAATTTTTTTTTTTACACTGATTTTTTTTTTATACACTGATTTTTTTACACTGAATTTTTATACAGTGCAATTTAAAACACGGACTTGTTTTACACTGATTTATATACACTGAATTTTTTTACACTCAATTTTAAAACACTGAATTCCTTTACGGTGAATTTTTTACATTGAATTATAAAACACTTAATTTTTTACACTGAATTTTTACACACTGATTTTTTGTTTACACTGATTTATTTTACACTGAATTTTTTTTACGCTAAATTATTTTACAGTGAATTTTCTAACAAAGATTTTTTATACACTGATTTATTTTACACTGCCTTTTTTACACTTAATTTTTTTACACAAAATTATTTTACAGTGAATTTTTTTTACACTGAATTTTAAAACAATGAATTGTTTTACACTGAATTGTTTTACACAGAGTTTTTAAACACTGATTTTTTTACACTGAATTTTAAAACACTGAATTATTTTTACACTGAATTTTAAAACACTGAATTATTTTACACTTAATTTTTTAAACAGAATTTTGTACACTGATTTTTTTTTACACTGATTTATTTTACAATGAATTTTTTTTACGCTAAATTATTTTACAGTGAATTTTCTGACGCAGATTTTTTATACACTGATTTATTTTTTTTACACTGATTTATTTTACGCTGCATCTTTTACACTGAATTTTTCTACAAAAACTTATTTTACAGTGAATTTTAAAACAACGAATTGTTTTACCCTGAATTGTTTTACACAGAGTTTTTATACACTGATTTTTTTACACTGAATTTTAAAACACTAAATTATTCTACTCTTAATTTTTTACACTGAATTTTATACACTGATTTTTTTACACTGAATTTTAAAACACTAAATTATTTTACTCTTAATTTTTTACACAGTATTTTTGTACACTGATTTTTTTCAACAGCATTTTTACACTGATATCTTCACACTGAATTTGTATACTATACGTTGATTTTTGTTTTTACACTTAATTTTTTTTTTTTTACACCGATTTTTTTTTTATACACATAAATTACAGAATTATAAAAAAATATAGAATATTTTAATTAATTAACTATTTTTTTTCAAACACAATACTTTTAAATTATAAAAAATAAACAAATTAAAAATACATCATGAAAAAGTATATCGACAATATTATATAACATTGATAAATGTATCATGCATTTAATAATAATGTAATATAAAATAATAGTTAATATTTAAAATTATGTAATTGTAAAAAATATAAACAAAATCTATTAAATCAACCCATCATATCAATACCAATTTCTTAAGATGAATACATTAAATTGAATTTAAATAAAGTAAATAAAAATGTTGAAATTGTAAAAGAAAAAAATTTCAATTCTTTATTTTTTAAACTTTTTTTTATACACTGATTTTTTTACACTGAATTTTTATACAGTGCAATTCAAAACACGGAATTGTTTTACACTGAATTTTTTTTTACACTCCATTTTAAAACACTGAATTCCTTTACAGTGAATTTTTTACATTGAATTATAAAACACTTAATTTTTTACACACTGATTTTTTTGTTTTACACTGATTTATTTGACAGTGCATTTTTCACACGAAATTCTTTTACAGTGAATATTTTTACACTGAATTTTTAAACACACATTTTGCCAACAATTTTTTTTCCAATGAAATTGTCAGCATAATTTGATGGAAAAAAAAAAAAGAAAAAAAAAAAAAAAAAAAAAGAAAGTTCACAGAAAGTTTACAGTTGACAAAATTCATTGTCAAAAATAAATATTTGGTAGCAAAGACGACTTCACCTCCATACTCAGTAGTACGGTACCGGCGGCCCCAACATCAAACCGAGGCGGGGAAAGCGTGTGTGCATAATTGAGGAGGTGGCAATGCGGTCCATCTGTTGGCCAGGGGAGGACGTGTACGTGTCAGCACGGAGGAGGAGGATGAATGAGAGTCAAGTGTGGCGACGACTGACACAGATGACACCTTCATTCACTCAAATCTTGGCTGCTGATCTTCCAAGCAGACGTCTGGGGCATAAAAACTCTATATGCTTGTCTGGGGGCCACAACCACCAAGGGGCCCCGGCCTGTATTGGTGGCAGCACCGGACTGAGTTATTTTAAGCAACATGTGTCCATTAATTTATTCTAAATCCTCAAATATGGCATGCACGAGGTGGCTAACAAAACAGCTAATCGTAGTGCGCTCTAGCAGACATTGTGCAGTAAGTGATTGCTTTATTATGTTGGTTTATCTTATTCAGCGCTTAACAATGCTGCTACATGATGCGTCTGTTTAGCACGCTTGTAGGTCGTCCTCCTTATGTTCAGGCTCAAAAATGTATGTGTATATATTTTTGTCCACAGGGGGGAGACCTTTTCGACGCCATCACGTCCGCCAACAGGTACACGGAGAAGGACGCCAGCGGGATGCTGTACGACCTGACCAACGCCATCAAATACCTCCACAGCCTCAACATCGTGCACAGGGACATCAAGCCCGAAAACCTGCTGGTGAGCTCACTTCCTGTCTGGCACGCTAACTTTTTTTTGCTAATTTTGCAGCGACATATATTTTGTTACTTGACGAAGGATGCCTGTTAGCATTCTAACGTTAGCATGCTAGCTCTTTTTTTTTTTTTTTTTGAGGCATAAACCTCAGTCATATTTTAGGACTTGATGCATGCTAACATTAGCATTTTGGCACGTTAGCAGTAGCATGCTATAAACCTCAGTCATATTTTAGGACTTGATGCATGCTAACATTAGCATTTTGGCACGTTAACATTAGCATGCTAGCTTTTTTTTTAAGGCATAAACCTCAGTCACATTTTAGGACTTGATGCATGCTAACACTAGCATTTTGGCATGTTAACATTAGCATGCTAGCTTTTTTTTAAAGGCATAAACCTCAGTCATATTTTAGGACTTGATGCATGCTAACATTAGCATTTTGGCATTCTAACATAAGCATGCTAGCTTTTGTGCTAATTTTGCAGCGACATATATTTTGTTACTTGACAAAGGATGCCTGTTAGCTTTCTAACGTTAACATGCTAGCTTTTTTTTTTTTAAAGGCATAAACCTTAGTCATATTTTAGGACTTGATGCATGCTAACATTAGCATTTTGGCATTCTAACATAAGCATGCTAGCTTTTGTGCTAATTTTGCAGCGACATATATTTTGTTACTTGACGAAGGATGCCTGTTAGCATTCTAACATTAGCATGCTAGCTTTTTTTTTTTAAGGCATAAACCTCAGTCATATTTTAGGACTTGATGCATGCTAACATTAGCATTTTGGCACTCTTACATAAGCATGCTAGCTTTTTTTGCTAATTTTGCAGCGACATATATTTTGTTACTTGGCGAAGGATACCTGTTAGCATTCTAACGTTAGCATGCTAGCTTCTTTTTTTTGATGACTAATAAAAAAAGAATAATCGTAAATATAGCATGTAAAAAATTAATGATTAGGGAAATTAAAACAATACAAATAAAAAAATGCATCATGTTAAGTATACCGATTTAACACATTAAATTTAAAATGTATTAAACATTATTTATTTAAAAACATTATATATATATATATATATATATATATATATATATATATATATATATATATATATATATATATATATATATATATATATATATATATATATATATATATATATATATATGTGTATATATATATATATAATGACATAATTGTGAAAAATCTATAAACAACATAAATGCAAAAATACATTATATATTCTTTGTAAAAAAAAAAAAGAAAACTCACTTCCTGTCTCACTGTCACGTGACTCACTGCATGCTCCGCCCCCAGTTTGCCAAAAATGTTAAAGGCCCATTGCACAATCGTTAGCCTTCTAGTTTTAGTTCTAGCTTTTTTTTTGTAAATTTTTCAGGCACACAACTCACAGTAATATATTTTGGTTTGGCATTTTAGCATTCTACCATTAGCATGCAATGTTTTTTTTTGTGCTAATTTTGCAGGTATACACCTTAGGTACAAACCTCCCTCGTAATTTGGTACTTTTTTATGCATGCTAACATTAGCAGCCAATCATTTTAAACTCATTTTTCAGGCACAGAACTCTGAGTAATATATTTTGGTTTGTTATTTTAGCATTCTGCCATTAGCATGCTACATTTTTTTTGCTAATTTTGCAGGTATACACCTTAGGTACAAACCTCGGTCGTAATTTGGTACTTTTTGATGCATGCTAACATTAGCAGCCTAGCGTTTTTAAACTCATTTTTCAGGCACACAACTCAGAGTAATATATTTTGGATTGGCATTTTAGCATTCTACCATTAGCATGCTAGATTTTTTTTGTGCTAATTTTGCAGGTATACACCCTAGGTACAAACCTCGGTCGTATTTTGGTACTTTTTGATGCATGCTAACATTAGCAGCCTAGCGTTTTTAAACTCATTTTTCAGGCACACAACTAAGAGTAATATATTTTGGTATTCGATGCCTGTTACAGTTAGCATTTTAGCATTCTAATATTAGCACACTAGTGCTAATTTAGTGTCATACATTTTGCTATGCATGTCATCGTTAGCATGTTAGCATAGCACTGTAGCATGCTAGCTTTTTCAGCTCCTTTTGTTGACGCTATCTTGTCGTTCCGTGGCCCTCAGTGGTCCTTGAATCTTACTGGTTTGGTTCTGCAGGTCTACGAGCACGCAGACGGCAGCAAGAGCCTAAAACTGGGAGACTTCGGTCTGGCCACCGCGGTGGACGGACCCCTGTACACCGTCTGCGGCACGCCCACATATGTAGCGCCTGAAATCATCGCCGAAACGGGGTAGAGTCCAGGCGCCGGTTTTGGGGGTTAGTCCTCGGTGTCGGTTCTTGGGTCTAAAATGTCCGGTCTTAGGTACGGGCTGAAGGTGGACATCTGGGCGGCCGGCGTCATCACCTACATCCTCCTGTGTGGGTTCCCGCCTTTCCGAGGGAGCAGCGAGGACCAGGAAGTTCTGTTTGACCAGATCCTCATGGGCCAGCTGGAGTTCCCGCCCCCGTACTGGGACAACGTCTCCGAAACCGCCAAGGTGAGCGTAGTTAGAGCCGGGTGGGACGTGGGCGGAGCTGGTCCTCACGGTCTTTGGTCTGACAGGAGCTGATCCGGTCCATGCTGGAGGTGGAGGTGGATCCGAGGTACACGGCCTTACAAGTGCTGGACCATCCATGGGTCACCGTAAGAGTTTTTCATATTTGGGTCTTGGTCCCCCGGACCTGGTCTGACTTCTCTGTCCTCGCCCCGGGCCAGGATGAAGGTCTTTGTGAAAACCACCACCAGCTGTCTGTAGCGGGGAAGATCAAGAAGCACTTCAACAGCGACAACACGGACAACATGGCGGTCATCCCGGTGAGTGGAGACTACGTTACCCAGCATGCATTGCTCACCACTCCATGGTTTCTCTCTGTGCTCAGTTGGACGGGAGCTTTTCTATGCAGAGATCCGGGTCCTTGGACCTCCACCAGCACCCGGCAATGTACTGGATAAGGTAGGCTCCGTTTCCACGGCGACGGCGGCTGAGTGTGAGACGCCATCGTAAACAACCTGACCTGTCAATCAAAAGAGAGACGTGTCGAGGAGGGTGTCAAATACGCAGAAAATATTGTGTAAAAAAATGTTATAAGTAGGTCATTTATTATGACATTTTAATAGGACAAAAATATTGAAAATTAAATAACGGTATTATCTAAAAAAAAAAAAAATGGAATGATTAAAAACATTTAAACAATATAAATAAAACAGTCTGTCATGATGTATAGAAAATATGGATTTGATTTGTTCAAAATTAAAAAATAGTAATAACAAATTATACTTATATAAAATGGCATAACTGTAAAAAAATATATATAAACAATATAAATGAAAAAACACATTATATATATACTTTGTAAAAAGTCATGTTTGGAATTTACATTACATTTAAAAATGAAATATACCAAAAAATTACATTTACAGAATTATAAAATTAATATTGATCATTTTAATTAAGATAATTCATTTTTTAAAACATAATACTTTAAAATAATAAAAAATAAACTATAAATAAGTATATAAATATATGCAGCTGAGAAAGGCTCCAGCACCCCCCGCGACCCCGAAAGGGACAAGCGGTAGAAGATGACTGTATAATATTTGTTATATGTATTAAATAATAATGTAATATAAAATAATAATTAATATTTGAAATTACATAATTGTAGAAAATAAATGAAAAAAATCCATCATAAAAAAAAAATTAAATTACAGAATTATAAAATAAATATTGATAATTTTAATTCAATAATTAATTTTTTTAAACATAATACTTTTAAATAATACAAAATAAACGATAAATAAGTATATAAATATATGCAGCTGAGATAGGCTCCAGCACCCCCCGCGACCCCGAAAGGGACAAGCGGTAGAAGATGACTGTATAATATTTGTTATATGTATTAAATAATAATGTAATATAAAATAATAATTAATATTTGAAATTACATAATTGTAGAAAATAAATGAAAAAAATCCATCATACAAAAAAAATTAAATTACAGAATTATAAAATAAATATTGATCATTTTAATTCAATAATTAATTGTTTTAAACATAATACTTTTAAATAATACAAAATAAACGATAAATAAGTATATAAATATATGCAGCTGAGATAGGCTCCAGCACCACCCGCGAACCCAAAAGGGACAAGCGGTAGAAAATTGATGGATGGATGTATTTAATAATAATGTAATACAAAATAGTAATTCATATTTAAAGTTACATAATTGAAGAAAATATATAAACAAAATAAATGAAAAAAATCCATCATACAAAAAAAATTAAATTACAGAATTATAAAATGAATATTGATAATTTTAATTAAATAATTCATTTTTTTAAACATCAATCCATCCATTCATTTTCTACCGCTTGTCCCTTTTTAATACTTTTAAATAATAAAAAATAAACGATAAATAAATAAGTAAATATATGCAGCTGAGAAAGGCTCCAGCACCACCCGAGACCCCGAAAGGGACAAGCGGTAGAAGATGAATGTATAATATTTATTATGTATTAAATAATAATGTAATATAAAATAATAATTAATATTTGAAATTACATAATTGTAGAAAATATATAAAAAAAATAAATGAAAAAAATCCATCATACAAAGAAAATTAAATTACAGAATTATAAAATGATTATTGATCATTTTAATTAAATAATTAATTTTTTAAAAACATAACACTTTTAAATAATACAAAATAAACGATAACTAAATATATAAATATATGCAGCTGAGATAGGCTCCAGCACCCCCCGCGACCCCGAAAGGGACAAGCGGTAGAAATGGATGGATGGATGTATTTAACAATAATGTAATATAAAATAGTAATTAATATTTAAAATTACATAATTGTAGAAAATATATAAACAAAATAAATGAAAAAAAATCATTCATACTAAAAAAAATAAATTACAGAATTATAAAAAAATATACAATATTTAATTAATTCTTTTTTTTTTTTTCAAACACAATACTTTTAAATGATAAAAAATAAACGAATTAAAAATACATCATGAAAAAGTATATCGACAATATTATATAACATTGATAAATGTATCATGCATTTAATAATAATGTAATATAAAATAATAATTAATATTTAAAATTACATAATTGTAAAAAATATAAACAAAATCAATTAAATCAACCCATCATATCAATACCAATTTCTTAAGATGAATACATTAAATTGAATTTAAATAAAGTCAATAAAAATGTCGAAATTGTAAAAGAAAAAAAGTTAAATTCTTTATTTATTTTTTAAACTATTACTTCTAAATTACAAATATCGTATAAATTAGTATTTATACGATATTTGTAATTTAAAATACAAAAATGTATACTGAACATTCAATTTAAAAGAGGAAAATATTTATTATAATTATATATGGTATATGTCAAATGTATGCCTCTTCTCTGGCGATGACGTCGTGGTCTTCCTCCTCATCCAGGCCGCCCCTGCTGATAAGAAGAGGGCGTTTCTCCGACGAGGACGCCACCCGGATGTGATGCCTTGGCGTTGTCCCCTGCAGGCTCCGCCTCCTCGCTGCCTACCCCTGACCCCTCCCCCATCCCCCTCCCATGTGACTCTGACATCATCTCCATCGGCTCGGCCTGCTTTCTTCTCCAAGAAAGGACGACCAGGACCAGGAAAGACAATAAAAAAAATTAAAAAAGTTGGAGAGAACTTTCAAGACGAAGGAATGTTGGAACTTTTGACTCATCGGAGTTGTGATTCATCCCCTGGTTGATGGTCGGAGCTGAGGATGAAACATCTGCAATACGGACAACTTCTTTCTTTTTTTAATATCTAGAATATGTAGTTCTCTTTTTCCAGGTGAGAAATGTCGGGAAGGAACGTCGACTTTTACGGGAACAAACGTGACCGAGGCGCTTTCTTTTCTTACGGAATATGTCGACGTGGCCAAAACCAAGACTCTCGTGTCGTGACGTCGGATCGTCACGGCGACGACCCGACTCGTGTGTAGCAAGCATTGGAGCCGCAATGCGAACGCAGTCAGACTGTATCGATGTGTCGTAACCTCGTTAGAACGTGTCCTCATTTCACCCTCATCACGCCTCGTTAGCCCCAGCAGGCACACCACCTTCAAACAACGTTGACAACTCAAAGGTAACGTTGAAACAACGTTGACAACTCAAACGTAACATTGAAACAACGTTGACAACTCAAACACCTCGTTGAAACAACGTTGACAACTCAAACATAACGTTGAAACAACGTTGGACAACTAAAAAATAACGTTGGAACAACGTTGACAACTCAAACATAACGTTGAAACAACGTTGACAACTCAAACGTAACGTTGAAACAACGTTGACAACTCAAACATAACGTTGAAACAACGTTGGACAACTAAAAAATAACGTTGGAACAACGTTGACAACTCAAACATAACGTTGAAACAACGTTGACAACTCAAACGTAACGTTGAAACAACGTTGACAACACAAACATAACGTACAAACAACGTTGGACAACTCAAAAATAACGTTGAAACAACGTTGACAACTCAAACATAACATAGAAACAACATTGGACAACTCAAACATAACGTAGAAACAACGTTGACAACTCAAAGGTAACGTTGAAACAACGTTGACAACTCAAACATAACGTTGAAACAACGTTCACAACTCAAACATAACGTACAAACAACGTTGGACAACTCAAAAATAACGTTGAAACAACGTTGACAACTCAAACGTAACGTTGAAACAACGTTGACAACTCAAAGGTAACATTGAAACAATGTTGACAACTCAAAGGTAACGTTGAAACAACGTTGACAACTCAAACGTAACATTGAAACAACGTTGACAACTCAAAGGTAACATTGAAACAACGTTGACAACTCAAACGTAACATTTAAACAACGTTGACAACTCAAATATAACGTTGAAACAACGTTGACAACTCAAACATAACGTAGAAACGACGTTGGACAACTCAAAAATAATATTAAAACAACGTTGACAACTCAAACATAACGTTGAAACAACGTTGACAACTCAAACATGACATTGGGGCGGTATAGCTCGGTTGGTAGAGCGGCCGTGCCAGCAACTTGAGGGTTGCAGGTTCGATCCCCGCTTCCGCCATCCTAGTCACTGCCGTTGTGTCCTTGGGCAAGACACTTTACCCACCTGCTCCCAGTGCCACCCACACTGGTTTGAATGTAACTTAGATATTGGGTTTCACTATGTAAAGCGCTTTGAGTCACTTGAGAAAAAGCGCTATATAAATGTAATTCACTTCACTTCACTTCACATTGAAGCAACGTTGACAACTCAAACATGACATTGAAGCAACGTTGACAACTCAAACATGACGTTGAAACAACGTTGACAACTCAAAAATAACGTTAAAACAACGTTGACAACTCAAACATAACGTTGAAACAACGTTGACAACTCAAACATAACGTTGAAACAACGTTGACAACTCAAACATAACGTTGAAACAACGTTGACAACTCAAACATAACGTTGAAACAACGTTGACAACTCAAACATGACGTTGAAACAACGTTGACAACTCAAACGTAACGTTGAAACAACGTTGACAACTCAAACACAACGTTGAAACAACGTTGACAACTCAAACATAACGTAGAAACAACGTTGGGCAACTCAAAAATAACATTGAAACAACGTTGGGCAACTCAAACATAACGTAAAAACAACGTTGGACAACTCAAAAATAATATTAAAACAACGTTGACAACTCAAACATAACGTTGAAACAACGTTGACAACTCAAACATAACATAGAAACAACATTGGACAACTCAAACATAACGTTGAAACAACGTTGACAACTCAAACATAACGTTGAAACAACGTTGACAACTCAAACATAACGTACAAACAACGTTGGACAACTCAAAAATAACGTTGAAACAACATTGACAACTCAAACATAACGTTGAAACAACGTTGAGAACTCAAACATAACATTGGAACAATGTTGACAACTCAAAAATAACATTAAAACAACGTTGACAACTCAAACATAACGTTGAAACAACGTTGACAACTCAAACATAACGTTGAAACAATCAATGTTGGGTTCTGACGTTGATTTGACCGTTAAATTTTGATTCTTTTCCTAACCAATATTCTACAACACAAATACAACGTTGAAACAACATGCTTTCTGAGAACGTTTAATCAATGTTGGGTTCTGACGTTGATTTGACCGTTGAATTTTGGTCATTTCCCAACCAATATTCTACAACACAAACACAACGTTGAAACAACATGCTTTTTGACAACGTTTAATCAATGTCTGTCGGTTTCTGACGTTGATTTGACCGTTGAAATGTGGTCATTTCCCAACCAATATTCTGCGACACAAAAACAACGTTGAAACAACATGCTTTTTGACAACGTTTAATCAATGTTGGGTTCTGACGTTGACTTGACCGTTGAATTTTAGTCATTTCCAAACCAATATTCCAAGACACAAACATAACGTTGAAACAACATGCTTTCTGACGACGTTTAATCGATGTTGGGTTCTGATGTTGATTTGACCGTTGAATTTTGGTCATTTCCCAACCAATATTCTACAACACAAAAACAACGTTGAAACAACATGCTTTTTGACGTTTAATCAACGTCGGGTTGTGACGTTGATTTGAAGAATGAAATTTGGTAATTTTGCCAACCAACACCGTGGATCCAACGTCGCCTTAATTTACAGACTATTTCGCAACGTTGTTTCAAAGTGGGTTCTGAAGGACACGTAGTTATATAACCAACGTTGCATCAACGTCTCGTGCCTGCCGGGACCTGACTTCACCGCCGGGGGCAGACGAGCCTCGCAGATGTCAAACGAATGCAGTCCAACAGGTGTGGATTCTGCAGAACCAGCAGCACTGAAGTGGATTTATTTGCTACCAAGAAACCTCGCTGGCGGCGTCATTTCTCCGGATGAAAGCGCGACGGACACACAGTAGCTTCTTCTTCTCGTCGGCGCTCGACGAGAGGCAACAACAACAACAAAAGTCGCCAATAAATAAAATGGTTGATGTGACTCTGTCGAAAGTGACCTACCAAAGTGCACAACATTATTATGTCCGTCACACTACATGTACCTCTCTTCAACAATAATAACATCACAATAATAAAAATCGTTCCAAAACAAATCTGTGTATATTTGTTTTCTCATTAAATATTATATCGCCAATAAAAATGTATATTATTTTACACCGCTAGAGGGCACTGTCATTACCCAACCAGTCCCGATCGATCCACGCATGCGCAAAGTCAACTTGTTTTACGGCAATCATGTTCGTTTTTTTTCTTTTCTTGTAGTCTTCATTTAAATGACAACGCCGTATAAAACAACATAACAAAACTACAGTTGTTTAAGAATTCGGTATTCATTTTAAAAAGAAATGACGTCATTGGGATGAATGACACAAGAGGGCGCTGACTCCCAAAAGATAAAAAGTGGTTGTAATTGTGGCGAGGATTTTTTTTTTTAAATCTACCCCTTGTTCATTTTTATATTGTTATCCTCTTGTAGTGTATTATTTGGACAAATAATAATAATAATACACCATTCAAATATCACAGATGCTTCGTAGAAGAGAAAAAAATATACAAAAAGGAAGTGACGTACGATCGGGGTTTCTGGTTCCGGTCGGGTTGTGACACAGCCCCTTTAGTCTAATGAGGAGGTTGAACTGTGCCGCTGTTTTGTACTTATTTTGATTATTATTATTTCTCAATTGTTTGTAAATGTTGCAATTTATAAATAAAGGTTTATTTTTTTTTTAAAAATTAAAAAAAGAGGAGGGATTTAGTGAGAGAATATTTCCCGGGCACAGTTCATAGACAACATAGAATGAGTTTACAAAAGATGAGTTAAGGAAAATAAGGACAATATATATTACATACCCAATTTTTTTCCCCCAAAATTAAAGAAATACAATTTAAAATTATTAATGTAATACACCATTCAAAGGATTTTTTGAAACTTAAATTGAACATGGAGGTTGACGGCTGTTATATCTGTGGAGCTGTAGAGGATGTCAATCATCTGTGTGTGGGATGTGAGAGTGTACATGTGTGTGTGTGTGTGATACTGTACATGTGTGTGTGTGGGATGTGAGAGTGTACATGTGTGTGTGTGATACTGTACATGTGTGTGTGGAATGTGAGAGTGTACATGTGAGTGTGTGTGATACTGTACATGTGTGTGTGTGGGATGTGAGAGTGTACATGTGAGTGTGTGTGTGATACTGTACATGTGTGTGTGGAATGTGAGAGTGTACATGTGAGTGTGTGTGATACTGTACATGTGTGTGTGGAATGTGAGAGTGTACATGTTTTGATTTGATTGATTGAGAAGTTTATTGACATCTTAAAGAATTGAATCCACATAATGCTTTAAAAAGGCAAACATTTTTGTACATAAATGTCGATTTATGAAAGTAAGGTCTACATTTTCTATTTGGCTTAATGGTTTACAATTATCAACCAAACTTTGGAGACTGATTAAGAGTACAAAAGCCCTTAAATGTATATCTTTGTTAAAATAAAGTGATTTAGTTAGCCCTTTTTTTTAATATGTTTTATTATTATTATTTATTAATATTGTAATAATCCCAGGACTGTAGGCTCATATCACTTCTTTGTTTGCCTTGTCTTTATTGTACAAGATGCAATTCAACCCCACAACAACTCCTATGTGTCTCTGTATGATGACGTATGCGCGTGACGTCAATGGTTGAAACGGAAGTATTCTGACACCATTGAATCCAATACAAAAAGCTCTGTTTTCATCGCAAAATTCCAAAGTATTCTGGACATCTGCATTGGTGAATCTTTTGCAATTTGTTTAATGAACAATGAAGACTGCAAAGAAGAAAGTTGTAGGTGGGATCGGTGTATTAGCGGCTGGCTGCAGCAACACAACCAGGAGGACTTTGAGATGGATAGCAGGCGCGCTAGCCGCCGACCTCACCTTGACTTCCTCCGTCTCCGGGCCGCCGACCGCATCTATGATCGGGTGAAGTCCTTCGTCGCGCCGTCGATCGCTGGAACGCAGGTGAGCACGGGTGTTGATGAGCAGATGAGGGCTGGCTGGCGTAGGTGGATAGCTAATGTCTTCAGCATAGCTCTGTGAGGTCCCGTTGCTAAGTTAGCTTCAATGGCGTCGTTAGCAACAGCATTGTTAAGCTTCGCCAGGCTGGAAAGCATTAACCGTGTATTTACATGTCCATGGTTTAATAGTATTGTTGATTTTCTGTCTATCCTTCCAGTCAGGGGTTTATGTATTTTGTCTCCATCTGCATTTAAGCCCGATGCTATCACGTTAGCTCTGTCGCTAAAGAGCTTCGCCGATGTATTGTCGTGGAGATAAAAGTCCCTGTGAATGTCCATTTCGCGTTCTTGACTCTCATTTTCAAGAGGATATAGTATCCGAGGTGGTTTAAAATACAAATCTGTGATCCACAATAGAAAAAGGAGAGAGTGTGGAATCCCATGAGCCAGCTTGTACCTAAGTTACGGTCAGAGCGAAAAAAGATACGTCCTGCACTGCACTCTAGTCCTTCACTCTCACGTTCCTCATCCACGAATCTTTCATCCTCGCTCAAATTAATGGGGTAATCATCGCTTTCTCGGTCCGAATTGCTCTCGCTGCTGGTGTAAACAATGGGGAAATGTGAGCAGCCTTTCAACCTGCGACGTCACGCTACTTCCGGTACAGGCAAGGCTTTTTTTTATCAGCGACCAAAAGTTGCAACTTTACCGTCGATGTTCTCTACTAAATACTTTCAGCAAAAATATGGCAATATCGCGAAATGATCAAGTATGACACATAGAATGGATCTGCTATCCCCGTTTAAATAAATAAAAAATCATTCCAGTAGGCCTTTAATACTCTGTCTGTATTTGCGTTTGTTTTTCTTTCCTTGATGTTGAAAGTGCCTTGACTTTTGTGTGAATTATAAATGTGTGTTTTTTGTTCAATAAAAAAATGTTTTTAAAAATTAAAAAAAATAATGAGGAGGGTGAAGTGGCGGGAGGCGAAGAAGAAGGACCCGGATGTGCAACGCGAAGACGCGAACACCCGAACTAACAAATCGCTTCGTCGTCGTATTATGTTCGATATGTGAATTAGAATCTTCATTTTATGCTCGGCGCTTTCTTATTGTTTGGTATAAATGTGTGAGACGAATGAAACAGTCAGCTAATAGCCGCGAGTAAGCCACTGCGAGCTAGTTTTAGATTGTTTTTAGCTAGCTAGCTTTAGCTTGTTTTAGCTAGTTAGCTTCGGAAGCTAACAACAACAACATGAGCGACGACGACAGCCCCACACCGACGCCGACGCCGACACCGAGCAGCAAAGACTCCGCGATCCTGCTGACTAAAGACGGCCAGCGCTACATCGTGGGCGACAGCCGCTCGGTCGACAGCCGAGACGTGATCACCCTGATCCCCATGGACGCGGACATGGACGACGCGGACGAGGAGAGCGACGTGCTGGACAGCTCGGACCCCCGGGACAGCGCCGCCAGCCCCGAGGAGATGATGGACGAGGACGGCCTGGAGGGCGACGGTCACGTCCCCAAGCAGTGCACCTACGACGGCTGCACGGAGACCACCACGCAGGTGGCCAAGCAGAGGAAGCCGTGGATGTGCAAGAAGCACCGCAACAAGATGTACAAAGACAAGTACAAGAAGAAGAAGAGCGACCAGGCCATGTCCAGCAGCAAACTAGACGTAAGCACACTTGACACTTTATGCAGGCTCCATTCATGTAGTTTATACTCTGGATGTGACTCCATTTATGTAGTTTATACACTGGATGTGACTCCATTTATGTAGTTTATACACTGTATGTGACTCCATTTATGTAGTTTATACACTGTATGTGGCTCCATTTATGTAGTTTATATGCAGACTGTATGTGGCTCCATTTATGTAGTTTATACACTGTATGTGGCTCCATTTATGTAGTTTATACTCTGTATGTGACTCCATTTATGTAGTTTATACACTGGATGTGACTCCATTTATGTAGTTTATATGCAGACTGTATGTGACTCCATTTATGTAGTTTATACACTGTATGTGGCTCCATTTATGTAGTTTATATGCAGACTGGATGTGACTCCATTTATGTAGTTTATATGCAGACTGGATGTGGCTCCATTTATGTAGTTGATACACTGGATGTGACTCCATTTATGTAGTTTATACTCTGTACGTGACTCCATTTATGTAGTTTATACACTGGATGTGACTCCATTTATGTAGTTTATATGCAGACTGTATGTGGCTCCATTTATGTAGTTTATACACTGTATGTGACTCCATTTATGTAGTTTATACACTGTATGTGGCTCCATTCATGTAGTTTATACACTGGATGTGACTCCATTTATGTAGTTTATACTCTGTACGTGACTCCATTTATGTAGTTTATACACTGGATGTGACTCCATTTATGTAGTTCATACTCTGTACGTGACTCCATTTATGTAGTTTATACACTGGATGTGACTCCATTTATGTAGTTTATACACTGTATGTGGCTCCATTTATGTAGTTTATACTCTGTATGTGACTCCATTTATGTAGTTTATACACTGTATGTGACTCCATTTATGTAGTTTATACACTGTATGTGGCTCCATTCATGTAGTTTATACTCTGTATGTGACTCCATTTATGTAGTTTATACTCTGTATGTGACTCCATTTATGTAGTTTATATGCAGACTGTATGTGGCTCCATTTATGTAGTTTTTACACTGTATGTGGCTCCATTTATGTAGTTTATAAACTTTATGTGGCTCCATTTATGTAGTTTATACTCACACTTTACACTGTATGTGGTTCTATTTATGTAGTTTATACACTGTATGCAGGCTCCATTTATGTAGTTTGTACTCACATTTTCCACTGTATGTGATTCCATTTATGTAGTTTATACTCACACTTACCACTGTATGCGGACTTCATTTTTGTAGTTTTTACGCACACTTTCCACTGTCTGTGGCTCCATTTTTGTAGTTTTTATGCACAATTTCCACTGTATGTGGCTCCATTTTTGTGTTTTTTACACACACTTTCCACTGTATGCAAGCTCCATTTTTGTAGTTTTTACACAGACTGTATGCGGGCTCAATTTTTATAATTTTTGCTCACACTTTAGACTGTATGCGGGCTCCATTTTTGTAGTTTTTACGCAGACTGTATGCGGGTTCCATTTTTGTAGTTTTTACACAGACTTTCCACTGTATGTGGGCTCTATTTTTGTAGTTTTTACGCAGACTGTATGCAGGCTCAATTTTTATAATTTTTACTCACAATTTCCACTGTATGTGGCTCCATTTTTGTAGTTTTTACGCACACTTTCCACTGTATGCAAGCTCCATTTTTGTAGTTTTTTCCACAGACTTTCCACTGTATGCGGGCTCCATTTTTGTAGTTTTTACGCAGACTGTATGCAGGCTCAATTTTTATAATTTTTACTCACACTTTAGACTGTTTGCGGGCTCCATTTTTGTAGTTTTTACGCAGACTGTATGCTGGTTCCATTTTTGTAGTTTTTACACAGACTTTCCACTGTATGTGGGCTCCATTTTTGTAGTTTTTACGCAGACTGTATGCAGGCTCAATTTTTATAATTTTTACTCACAATTTCCACTGTATGTGGCTCCATTTTTGTAGTTTTTACGCACACTTTCCACTGTATGCGGGGTCCATTTAGAGGGATTTCACCTTTTAAAACCAGTTCAATATTTTTTTTCCAATGAACTAAAACATGCTATCTCAGTAGAAAGTTCCAGAGAAGGCTCAGGAGCCAACGCCAAACTGATATGCTCACATGGCCAGATAGCATCAAGTAACAAAAATATGAGCACAATGAGTTTAAAAGTTAGCATGCTAACAGTACTATGCTAACATGTTAACAACTACATGTTACGCTACAGTTAGCATTATACCAAAATATGACACTGAGGTGTATACCTGCTAAATTTGTTTTGAAAAAGCTAGCATGCTAAAATGCGTCAAGAACTAAAATATATTATTGTGTTGTGTACCTGGGGGAAAAAAAATAAATTCTAGCGTTAGCAAGCATCAAGTACCAAAATATGACGAAGGTTAGCATGTCAACAGGTATCATTGGTCAAGTGACAAAATATTTGCTGCTGAGGTGTATACTTGTAAAAAGCTGCCATGCTAATATTAGAATGCTAGCAGTTGTGCCGTGGGCCAATAAAAAATAATTATTTAGGGGCTGCATATGTCATATGTCCCCAGGGCCGCACTTTGGACACCCCTGCGATACATGTACTAATCTGGACATGGATCGATTCAAATATCAACATTACCCAACCAAACCACAGTATCCCTGTGAAATAGATATTTGTTAGTTCTTTAAAACAAGTCTGGGAGCATACAACGTGTGTGATATCATGTGCGATACAAGCAGTCCTACACAATTTTTACTTTTGTCATATAATGTGAGATACAAGCAGTCCTGTAGCCTCTTTGCTCGTGTGTGATATCATGTGCGATACAAGCAGTCCTGCAGTGTGTTTACTCGTTTGTGATATCATGTGCGATGCAAGCAGTCCTGCAAGCGTGTTTACTCGTGTGTGTGACATCATGTGCGATGCAAGCGGCCCCGCAGAGTGTTTACTCGTGTGTGATATCATGTGCAGTTCAAGCAATCCTGCAGCGTGTTAATTGTGTGTGATATCATGTGCAATACAAGAAGTCCTGCAGCGTGTTTACTTGTGTGTGATATCTTGTGCGATACAAGCAGTCCTGCAGCGTGTTTACTTGTATGTGATATCATGTGCGATACAAGCAGTCCTGCAGCGTGTTTACTTGTGTGTGTGGTATCATGTACGATACAAGCAGTCTTGCCGCGTGTTTACTTGTGTGTGATATCATGTGCGATACAATCAGTCCTGCAGCGTGTTTACTGGTGTATGATATCATGTGCGATACAAGCAATCCTGCAGCGTGTTTACTTGTGTGTGTGTGTGGTATCATGTGCGATACAAGCGGTCTTGCCACGTGTTTTCTTGTGTGTGATATCATGTGCGATACAAGCAGTCCTGCAGCGTGTTTACTCGTGTGTGATATCATGTGCAATACAAGGAGTCCTGCAGCGTGTTTACTTGTGTGTGATATCGTGCGCGATACAAGCAGTCCTGCAGCGTGTTTACTTGTGTGTGATATCATGTGCGATGCAAGCAGTCCTGCAGCGAGTTTACTTGTGTGTGTGGTATCATGTACGATACAAGCAGTCTTGCCGCGTGTTTACTTGTGTGTGATATCATGTGCGATACAAGCAGTCCTGCAGCGCGTTTACTCGTGTGTGATATCATGTGCGATACAAAGAGTCCTGCAGCGTGTTTACTTGTGTGTGATATTGTGTGCGATACAAGCAGTCCTGCAGCGTGTTTACTTGTGTGTGTGGTATCATGTGCGATACAAGCAGTCCTGCAGCGCGTTTACTCGTGTGTGATATCATGTGCGATACAAGGAGTCCTGCAGCGTGTTTACTTGTGTGTGATATCGTGTGCGATACAAGCAGTCCTGCAGCATGTTTACTTGTGTGTGTGGTATCATGTACGATACAAGCAGTCTTGCCGCGTGTTTACTTGTGTGTGATATAATGTGCGATACAAGCAGTCCTGCAGCGTGTTTACTCGTGTGTGATATCATGTGCGATACAAGGAGTCCTGCAGCGTGTTTACTTGTGTGTGATATCGTGTGCGATACAAGCAGTCCTGCAGCGTGTTTACTTGTATGTGATATCATGTGCGATACAAGCAGTCCTGTAGCGTGTTTACTTGTGTGTGTGGTATCATGTACGATACAAGGAGTCTTGCCGCGTGTTTACCTGTGTGTGATATCATGTGCGATACAAGCAGTCCTGCAGCGTGTTTACTTGTGTGTGTGGTATCATGTACGATACAAGCAGTCTTGCCGCGTGTTTACTTGTGTGTGATATCATGTACGATACAAGCAGTCTTTCCGCGTGTTTACTTGTGTGTGATATCGTGTGCGATACAAGCAGTCCAGCAGTGTGTTTACTCGTGTGCAAAGGTGGACAGCCAGTTAACATCTAAAGGTCATCCAATAAGTACACATTTTTTTCTATTTTACTAAGGTAAACATGCGAGGCTACTAGAAGCTAGCAGCTACACCACAACTAAGCACACAAGCTAGCCATGCACAGTAATAACTGAACAATAAAACAGCACATGTGTCAATATTAACAAGTATCAAATAATTATAGTTGCATATTACTTACACATACAAAGTCTCCGAGGCAGAAGCGTATTAGAAAATACCCAGTAACAAACGTGTCCGTAGATCTCAACTTCATGAAACATTGTGGCCACTGGGTGTCGCCAAAAAACCGTTACAAGTCCACTTCAAATTAAAGACCGTATCAGTCCATTCCAGGCGGATATGTTCGTGTTGTTCATTGTTGATCAAACATTTTCCAACGTTCTACACTACAAAATAATACAATTATGTATCCTTCCTGCTGATATCGTATTGGCCATACTCAAGGCTCTCGTATCGGAAACACCAAATTGATATCATGTTGTGTACAGTCATCTGGGATAGGCTCGTGTTGTTCACTAACCTCAACTAAATTGTTTTTAATTGAGTTTTATTTAAGAAGTTGTCTTTGAGTGTGTTGTAAGACGACTTTGTGTTTGTTGCAATCAGGACAATCCAGAGGAAAGACCCGTGTCGGTCAACAAGCAGCGTCTGGGGGCCGTGGGGGACCGGCCGGCCAGACCCTCCCTCATCGAGCAGGTCCTCAACCAGAAAAGACTGGTAAGTTATTGGCTTCTGAAGACGTTTAGGTGGGGATATTTGGATAGGAATCATCTGATGCCGAGTAAAGAAGGTGCCATGGAGCCCAAAGGCAGATGACATTGTCAACAAAACAATTCTCATAAAAAGCCTATTTTCAGATTAGGGAGACAGCGCCCTCTGCTGGATTCATAGCTGCAGCACCTTTACACCCGTCATTCAACATGCATATGCGAAAAATGGGCTTGATTCTGGAAGAAGTTTTTAAGAACATGTCAAAGTTGTTAGTGTTCACAAGACGTGATTCGTATTTATTGGGATTTACGAGAATCCATTTTGGTAGTTTTCACCTTCAAAGCCCGTACAATAAAGACGTGTTTTCAAAGCACTGGAAAATGCCATTTCGGGAGAAATTTTGTCGTGAAAGCTGATGTAGCTCGGTTGGTGGAGCGGCCGTGCCAGCAACTCGAGGGTTCCAGGTTCGATCCCCGCCTCCGCCATCCTCGCCACTGCCGTTGTGTCCTTGGGCAAGGCACTTTACCCACCCGCTCCCAGTGCCCACCCACACTGCTTTAAATGTCACTTAGATATTGGACAAAAGAGCTTTGAGTCACTAGAGAAAAGCGCTATATAAATGCAATTCACAATTCACACACTCAAGGCTGAACTGAAATGCAAACAGTGTGCATGCTGGCCAGATAGCGTCAAGTAACAAACAAAAAGAGCAAAATGAGTTTAAAAAAAGCTAGCATGCTACAGTACCATGCTAAGAATAGCATGCTTACAGTTCGCATTAGTGAAATACCACAATATGACACTGTGCTGTTAGCTAAAAAAGCTAGCATAGCACGCCAAAGTGCTAACTGTAACGTGCGTCAAGTACCAAAATAGATGATTTCTCTTGAGGTGTTTACCCGAAAAATGTGTTTAAAACATACATATACACATACTGTACATATACACTCACTGTACAAACATACATATACACATACTGTACATATACACTCACTGTACAAACATACATATACACATACATGTACATATACATTCACTGTACAAACATACACATACATATACACTCACTGTACAAACATAAATATACACATACATGTACATATACATTCACTGTACAAACATACATATACACATACATGTACATATACACTCACTGTACAAACATACATAAACACATACTGTACATATACATTCACTGTACAAACATACATATACACATTCTGTACATATACATTCACTGTACAAACATACATATACACATACTGTACATATACATTCACTGTACAAACATACATATACACATACTGTACATATACACTCACTGTACAAACATACATAAACACATACTGTACATATACATTCACTGTACAAACATACATATACACATACTGTACATATACACTCACTGTACAAACATACATAAACACATACTGTACATATACATTCACTGTACAAACATACATATACACATACTGTACATATACATTCACTGTACAAACATACATATACACATACATGTACATGTACATTCACTGTACAAACATACATATACACATACTGTACATATGCATACATACACTCATGCACATAATCACGTTTCATCAAACATATATTAGCGTTGTTGCCCTAGGGCAGGGGTGTCCAAAGTGCGGCCCGCAGGTCATTTTTTAACGGCCCCACGGCACATTTTAAAAATACGATTGAAAAAAATAAAAAACATTAAAAGTGGTATTTAAAGAGCAAACAGGTGCAATGTAACAAGAAAATGTTGCAATGTTTACTCTAATCACACAAAGCTGCCATGTAGGTTGTTTCTTTAAAAAAATAATAATGAATCAAAATCAATGTCATTATGAATTATTGACCTATTCAAGGCTCCAATTACATCACATTAAATATTTTGAGATATTTTTGGGGGAAAATGTTGCATATTTGGTGTTTGCCATGTAAAAAAAACGAGCTGTTTTTTTTTAAAGAAGGGCCTAAAACGAACAAACAAAAACATAAACAACAATACAACTTATAATTGACAGATAGATCTGACGTTGATCTCGAGATTATTGTGTTAAAAGTAAACAGTAAAAAAAATAAATTATAATTTATTTATATAACACTTTAATGAGTAGGACCCTTTTGGATCCCCTACAATTTTAGTGTGATTAGTTTTTAAGTGTCATTGCTCAAAAAATAATAATGAATCAATGGTGTTATGAGTTATTGACCTTTTTAAGGCTCCAATTATTATATCATCTCCAATATTCCACTTAAAAATTGTATTGTGTGAAAATATTGCATATTTTGTATTTTTTCCATAAAAAAACAGGGTTTTCTTTGACAACAACCGCATACAACTTAAATCTTTAAAACCGTTATATTGACAGATAGACCTAATGTTGATCCAGAGATTTAAAACTTGAATAATAGTAAAAATAATAATACTGAATAATGACACATTTTTAATATTTTTTTGACCAAAACCCTTTGGGGTTTTAGGCTTGAGTGGAGGCCTAAATGTATATTTTTTATACATATATTGTATTGGTTTTTAAAATAAAAAATATCAAAATGGCCCCCGCTTGCTTTGATTTTTCAGAATGCGGCCCTCAGTTGAAAAAGTTTGGACACCCCTGCCCTGGGGTAAACTGGGTAACACATGGCACACTGACAAAGCTTAACCTATTGTTACTATAACAATCTACAAGGTTAATATAGGTTGCTTCTCTTTCTTCCCCTCCATTTTTCTGCATTCTTTCGTATCTCTAGTTATCATGACGTATATGTATTGTTGCATTTGAACAACTGTATAGTTGATAACAGAGGTAAATTATTGGTATTGTTCATTATCAATAGTGATCTTTCTATTAGTATTTGTATTGATCCATTTGTAGTGTAATAATGCTCATTGTCATTTCTGTATTATTATTTATTTCGCTAACTGCTTCTTTGCTATCACTTTTACCATCATATTTGTACATATCCTATTTGCTGATGTTGCTCTATTGTTGTTATTGTTGTGTTTGCTGTTGTTGTTTTTGTCTTATCAGGCATGTGATTTTTCCGTCTAAAGTCGGAATTCCGTCTTTTTTAATCTCGGGGAAAAAAAAAAAAAAATCTTTAATTTTTCTGTTTTTTTTCCCGACCCTAAATCAAGATTCGAGACGTGGTTTATATTACGCCGTAGTTGATTGGTCGATATGTTCCTTGTGACCAATCAGGACATCTGTTATGAATGATGACGTTAACAACGTCATCATACCGCCATTTTCCATATGTAAACGATGTCGGTTCTCGAGAGAAAGGACGCTTTACGAGTAAAAGAAATTGATAAACATGTCAAAAATAAGTTTGGATGGGACTGGATGGAAAGGGAAATCACTGATACTGTTGGGAAGAAGGAAGTTACGACTTTGTTCGGTGATTTTATTCGGAAAAATCGATCGTCCCGGAAAGGTTTTGTGCACGTGGTGTCATGATAATATTGACTATGGATCACAAGGTTTCAAAACGGCAAAAACATATGAAACAACTTGAAGCAAGGAAAACAAACTTTTCACTAGCTGGTACTTTTGGATGTCAACCAAAAGTGACATGGAGAGGAAAGATCCACCCACAACCCACTTCAGTTGCAGACAGGGTTGTTAATAATGAGGTAAGCTAAAAAATATTTGCTTGCGAAATACGCACGTTTGTTTTAAATATTAACCAATTATTGCTTTGCGGAATATAAGTGGGTTTTTCTAAAAATAAAAAGCCACGTGAAAATATATTATGAAATGACAGAAATTCAAAGAGTCGCATTATTGAATCCAGTTAATAATTTATTTGAAATAAATGTGCATATAATACTATTTTGTAATATTAAGTTCTTATGTAGTCTGTTGAAAGTATTGTCAGTGGTGTAACAATCTTGAAGGTAAATACTTTCACACTTGTTTCATGCAATATGTCAGTGTCCTCACATTATTATTATTTCCTATTTTCAAATATGAGTAAACAATACTAAACATGTTTAGTTATTTTCATAAATGTATATCCTATTTTGGCGAAAAGAATGACATGTTTACATTTGGTTATTTTGTTATATTTATCCAAAAATCCAAAAAAGAAGCTACAAAAGGAAAATGCAGGCTGCTCAGAAATGTGCAAGGAAGGCTCATGTTAGGGCTCTCCGAGAAAGCTAACGTGTGAAGTGAACCGAAGCAATGTGGTAATACTGTAGATCAGAGGTCACCAACGCGGTGCCCGTAAGGACCAGATGAGTAGCCCGCTGGTCTGTTCTAAAAATAGCTCAAATAGCAGCACTTACCAGGGAGCTGCCTCTATTTTTTAAATTTTATTTATTTACTAGCAAGCTGGTCTCGCTTTGCCCGACATTTTTAATTCTAAGAGAGACAAAACTCAAATAGAAGTTGAAAATCCAAGAAAATATTTTAAAGACTTGGTCTTCACTTGTTTAAATAAATTCATTATTTTTTTTACTTTGCTTCTTATAACTTTCAGAAAGACAATTTTAGAGAAAAAATACAATCTTAAAAAGGATTTTAGGATTTTTAAACACATATACCTTTTTACCTTTTAAATTCATTCCTCTTCTTTCCTGACAATTTAAATCAATGTTCAAGTAAAAAAAAAAATTTTATTGTAAAGAATAATAAATACATTTTAATTGAATTCTTCATTTTAGCTTCTGTTTTTTTCGACGAAGAATATTTGTGAAATATTTCTTCAAACTTATTATGATTAAAATTCAAAAAAATTATCCTGGCAAATCTAAAAAATCTGTAGAATCAAATTTAAATCTTATTTCAAAGTCTTTTGAATTTCTTTCAAAATTTTTGTTCTGGAAAACCTAGAATAAATAATGATTTGTCTGTTAGAAATATAGCTTGGTCCAATTTCTTATATATTCTAACAAAGTGTAGATTGAATTTTAACCTATTTAAAACATGTCATCAAAATTCTAAAATTAATCTTAATCAGTAAAAATTACTAATGATGTTCCATAAAAAGATTCGAATTAGCTAGATTTTCTCGTCTTTTTTTCGGTTGAATTTTGAATTTTAAAGAGTCGAAATTGAAAATAAATTATGTTTCAAAATTTAATTGTAATTTTTTTGGTGTTTTCTCCTCTTTTAAACCGTTAAATTAAGTGTAAATATCATTAATTATTAATAATAACATAGAGTTAAAGGTAAATTGAGCAAATTGGCTATTTCTGGCAATTTATTTAAGTGTGTATCAAACTGGTAGCCCTTCGCATTAATCAGTACCCAAGAAGTAGCTCTTGGTTTCAAAAAGGTTGGTGACCCCTGCTGTAGATAATATCACTGATCAATGTGACACCTGTGGATGTGAAATGAACACTTAATGTAAATATTACTGACTAAATACTGTTGGGACTGAACCATATACAGTGATTCATTATTATAATTGGGTTATGTATGTTATATTAATGTTTTCATGTCTTTAAACACTAAAATATTTTCTTCAAATGGTGCTGTCTTTGTTCATTTTAGCATGTTAAATTGGTGAAAAACTTCTTTTTCATTGTGGTCAAATCACATGCCTGCTTATCCCCACAATTTCCCCCTCTGTCTTCCTTTTTCTTCTTCTTTCTATCCCCTCCTGCTCCGGCCCCGGCTGAACCAAATGATAATATAAATACATTTAATAAAGTCAAATACAAATGCGGCAACAAGAGAAAGTATCCTACACTTCTTTTTTTGTAAAGTAAATGTGAACAGCCGATACGGGCATCTACATCTGCTATATGATTTGCCTGAGAAGCTGGACAGGACAAAAAAAATCAATAAATAAAATGCTAGGATGCTGACCACAATACGACTGAGCTGTATATGCAGGCTGCAGGTCGTTAAAAAATTAGCTGGACATACCTGATTTATTGTATTGCTACTATTCTTCAATATTGCTACTGTACATTCACACAGTTTCTACTGAAATGGTACTTTCTAGCGTTGACTTTATTGTGTGAAACGTGACGCAAACCTGCGCTGGTTGTGTCCCGTCAGTCCCTGCTGAGGAGTCCCGAGGTGATCGGCTTCCTGCAGCGCCAGCAGCAGCTCCTGGCCGCACAGAACCGCACCATGGCACAGCAGCAGAACTTTCCGGGCTGCTGACAGGTCGCCCGCGTGGACGCGTAAGCTTCTGACACTTAATATTTATCTGTATTTATTGACAAAGATTTGACATGTACGCAGTGGTCATCAGTAACCTTTTTCAAAGCTAAATGTTTGATTTGCACTACCAGAAAGGAAATGTTACACAACTCTTATTGTGTGAGTGAAATGAAATGATTGTGAAGCCATTTGAGGAAACTTTAATAGAGAATAAACAACACATCATCCAAACGTTGGTCAGTAAGTTTAAATAGAATAATAACATTATCACACACAAAGTGCCATGACCACCAGCTAAATGAGATTCAGTCTCACAAGTAAACAAGAGGTTTTGGAACGTGGTAAGAGGCCGTGCTAGGACACGGAGGAAATGGGGTTGTGCGGCGAGCCCATCTGGGTCAGGACCTTGTCCAGCCACTGCAGGGGCCCGTGCAGGTGCACCTCGATCCAGCAGGGGGTGCTGGTCACGTCCTGCCGGTGGTACTCTGCCCCCCAACCCTGCAGACACCAGGTTGTTCTTGCATAAACACTTCTATTTGCCAACAATATGTTCAGTATCCTGTGGCAAACACCAAAATATATACAAAATGAAGTTGGTAATCTGACCATAGAAAGAACAATGCATGATAATAATTATTACTAATCTTTTCCCCAACTCATTAACATTTAATATATGCGAATCTCTCAAAATAAAACGGATATAAAATGAATAAAAGTGACTTAATCGGATCAAATCGAGCCATTTTCTACCGCTTGTACCCTTTGGGGTCACAGGGGGTGAGCCTATCTCAGCTGCATTCGGGCGGAAGGCGGGGTACAGCCTGGACAAGTGGCCACCTCATCACAGGGCCAACACAGATAGACGGACAACATTCACACACTAGGGACCATTTAGTGTTGCCAATCAACCTATCCCAAGGTGCATGTTTTTGGAGGTGGGAGGGGCCTATCCCCAGGTGCATGTCTTTGGAGGTGGGAGGGGCCTATCCCCAGGTGCATGTCTTTGGAGGTGGGAGGAAGCTGGAGTACCTGGAGGGAAC